>NW_007258356.1:613155-632143 GCF_000164805.1 Carlito syrichta
CCCCTCCCCGGGTTCTCCCGGCGATCGCTCGGGGCAGGGCCGGCGCGTGTCTGGAGCTCGGAGCGCGCGGGGAGCCCTGCCCGCCTCCCAGCCTCCGCCGCGGAAGATCTTTGCCGATTTCCTCCTCGCGGCCCTCGGCCCCGCAGTGCGTTCCGGCCGCGCGCTAGCGCTCTCTCCCGCACCCGGCGCAGCGGGGACACGCGCAGACACGCGCTGCAACTTTTCTTTTGGACCTTCCTCGCCCCGTCCGCAGACGGAACCCTGACCCGGACTCGCCTTCCCGGTTTCCCACCTGACTCGGTTAATCCAGTTGTCTTTCTTCCTACCCCTCTGCTGAAGGAAGCTTTCTTTTAGCAAAGGGATCTGGGAATATATCCGTGATTTTTTAAAATCCTTATTCGGTGTTTTTTTCCTACATATCAGATATGCACAAGAATACTCCAGCTACTAGATGCTGACACAAGCAAACGGGGATATGGGGCTGGGGTGGGGGGCGAGGAGGTTGGGGGGTGGTATTTCCCAGCCAGGAGCTCTGAAAGGGTCTCCACGGCGTTGGTATTTCCCTCAAAGACTGCAGCTCACCGGGGAATACGGACCAAGAGGCTGTTTAGTGTGACAGCTTTTAAACTACAGAGAGGAGTAAAAGTCGAGCATTAAGACTCAGTTGGGAAAGACCTAATGCAGCAATCGACGAACCATTCATTGCCCTTTCCAAGAGAAGCATTATCATTGCCAATACATCTCTTCCCTATAATTAATAAAGGAGCATTGCACCAGGCCCCTGCTCTCTTGACAGCTCATTCATTCTTACAAATCCTTAAAGAGTTGGCCAGATAAAGGCCGAAGACCTACTGTGGAGTTCAGTGGCTCCCAAAACTGGCTGCACATCTTGGACACACCTGGGAATGCTCCAGGTTCATATTTGAAAGCCCCAGTTGCTGTTGGCCCCTGGTGTGGTTTGCCCAGGTGTGGGGTGTCAGGAGCAGCTATGTAGAGAAGGTGAGAGAAGGAGGAAGCTGCAACGTACTAGGCAGAACGTTTAGACCTTTCCTGGAGTCCCCCAGATACTTACAGTGCAGTCAGGCCTTAGGAAAAGAGAGATTTTGACGCCAGAAACCCGACTGTTTGAGTCTGCAGCAATGGGAAGAAGGAGTTGGAAGAAGGTGCCTTTTTCTGAGGCTGTGCCAGTGGCTCTCAACCCTGTCTGCACCTCAGAATCCCTTGGGCAGTTCTTAAAAAAAATCTCAGTGCATAGGCCACACCCCCAACTGATTAAATTGGGATCTTTGAGGGTGGGACCCAAGCATCAGTCATTTGTTTTTTTGTTGCCTGTTGTATTTATGTTGATTCCTGTGTGCAAGGAGGGTTGAGAACCACTGCTCTAGGCCAGCACCCCTCAAACAAGAATGTGGGTAAGAATCACTTGAGGATTGCAGTTTCTTATTCAACAGACCAGGAGAAGGTCTGGGTTCTGCGTTCCTGGTAAATGTTCAAGTGATGTTGATGCTGTCCGAATGAGGAACATACTTTAAATACCAAGGGTCTGTTGTGTGCATCTACTTGTCATAGATACTCATTTGATGGGGAAACTCCAAGCTGCTTCTTGTCTTGTAAATTTGCAGGAATCATTCTTCTCTAAGAATGTTTTCCTTTCCTTGCTGTAAGTTACATTTTCTTGGAAGCCACTCTCCATACAAATTCATTGTGAGACTGCACTGACTAGTGGGTGTGAACAGAATGACACGTGGGGAGACACAGAAGGTCACCATCTCTCTGTTAGAGTATGTCCTCAGCCAAAAATTACTTAGAGTTCTGATTTTCAAGGAGTGTGAGAGGCAGATATTTGGCTCACACTCAATGAAAAGAACTTGGAGAAAAAAGTGGCTGCCTTGTAAATAACACTGAGGAAACCATAGAACCAAAGACTCCACTCATAGGAAACAGGACAGCAAAATGAAGGCACCAAGTGAAAGAGCTAAAGAGAATATGTGTGTGGATTATATCTCATCGAAATAGATTGTGTGGAAAGAATGTGACCTCTTATTGCCAGTATGGGCCCCTTAGTGAAAGCTGAGATTTTCCTGGAAGTGTAAGCATGTTTGTGACATAGAATGACAAGTGCCCTGTTCTTTAAATGTCTGTATTCTAGTGATGCCCAAAGATCATCAGATCATCCTATCAGCAGCTGAGAAGACAGCAAGGCTACTGTGTGTGTGTGTGTGTGTGTGTGTGTGTGTGTGTGTGTGTGTACACGCTTTGACCAAATGAAATTGAAAGTTGACATCTTCATCATCTTTATTCTCCCTCTTTTCCCATCTAGACTGCTTTTAGGTTAATTTGGATTCTTGGAAAAAACCTACATTGAATGGTCTTCTTGTTATGTAAAATTTTAAGAGGCGGCAGCCCAGGCCTAGTGATTTGGCACCCTTTTTGATTTGGCTCAATTTGTGAGCTCCTAATTTTCTTTACCTTTTATTTCTCATTAAAGGTATTTTTATAACGATTTCAGGGCCCTGGGGTAAATCAAACCCTTTGCTCCCTCCTAAATGTCATACATGACTGGATTTTTATTGCAAGAATTATCAAAGTCTACATCACCTACCAGCACAACGCTGAGGGAGTCGATGGCTCTAGGTAAGGAAAAAGTAAGGCGGCTACAGATTGTTGCTTTGGAAAGAAAAATTATTTATGGAGGAGGTGATGATTTACATTCCAGTAGTAATAGTATTTCTTAATTGTAGTCTCCTGTGTGGATAGCCATTCTTTCCTCTGGACTTGGGATTTAGAGTCACTGACCTTTCCTGTTATCTAACCAAAGCATTACAGCACAACCATTCAGGGACTCCACAAGTATATCACTAAGACGTGATATATTTTAAAGATGTTTCCAATTTTCATGGCCTATCTCCTAGCAAAACTTCAGAAGATCTGTTAACAAACTCATTTTCAGATCACGTGTAGATGTTGTGACTCAGGCCCTCTCTACTTTTTTTCTAGTCTACAGAAAAATTAGACATGATCAGGGATACCAATTTTTAAAAAATAAGATTTAATACTTTATTAAAATAGCCAATATTTTTTCATCATAGGAAAAACAAGTACAGTGCTCTGTTGAAATTCCTTTTGCTTTTTACTTTGAATTCTTTAGGTCAGAAGTATGGCTATTGATTTTTTTTCTATTGTTTAGGACTTCTTAAGTGTATTAATGTAGTCCTAATCATCCCCACTTCACTTCCTACTTTGCCAGCCTTCACTTATCTGGTCATTCTAGGCTCAGTCTCATGCTGATTTCTACATAAGAAAAGAGTATTATAGCACCCCCAGCCTGACCAGTGAGTGGAGCTTAACGTTAGTCAATTTCCCATACCTAAGAACTTCAGGTAGATCCCTGGGCCCCCAGTTTTGTCTTTTGGGTTTTCTTTGCTGCCGATTACATTCAGGGTTCTTTGCTTTAGGGATGATTTTGAGGATTCTTTGCTGACTTCTAAGTGTTATTCGTTATTTTCCTTCTCCCTGGAGTCTTGTTCCTACAGTTAAACTTTGACTTCTCTGTTTTGTTTTGACCAGTTGAACACCACTCTCATTCCTCGTCCAGTAGTGGGGCCCTGCTGTTGCACAAAAAGCCACAAAGTGGGACAGCCTTCCTGGTAGACTTGCAGTCACAAACCTCCTCGCCTGTGTATGACTGTGGGATCAACCACTTCCTTGGAATAGCCAATGAATTTTCCATAGTCTTTGGAATTCAGAGGACTACATTTGAACAACTTACATTAAAGGGTTGGGCTTGTACAATATCCTGACACTTTCATTTTCAATTTCTGTTCCTTATTACGTTAAGGAAGTATCTCATCTTCATCCCAGAGCTTTACCAATGGTAACTAAATGAAAGAATCGTTATCTAGAGCAATTAGTGGATCAGAAAAGAACAGCAGACAGGTTAAGAACCAAGGCTTTAGAATCAGAATATCTGGGTTGAACTCCAGCTCTGAATGGGAAGTTGGGAAAGCTTCTTGAACCATTAGATCTCAATATCTTTGGAAAACATAGATCATAAAATTTCATTCAAAGAGTTGCAAAAAGATAGAATATATATAGGTTGCTTGTGATAGTTTCTAATCATAGTAATTTCTCAGTAAATCATATTGCTGTAGTTATTATTAGTAAATTAGGTTTCATAAAAATGATGCAAATTTAAAATTTTTTCTACAGTTAGAGAACATAAATCAGGTCATTTCATTATCGATCAAGATTATTCTATCATTTTCATTTTTCAGAATTCTATGCAACGACTAATCCAGGAAAGTGTACATTTCTACATCAGGAGAGTACTTTTTCTCTTTGAAATGAAAGAGACTGCTTATGCACTTTCTGATTTTGTAAGTACAGAGTGTGGTTAGTGACTGATAAGGGAGGGCACCAAATTATTTGCTCTTTCCCAATATTTCTTTTCCTTTATATCTGAGTCTCAATCTGATCTTATTTCTATTATAAAGTGAGGGTAGAATTTCTTTTTTTAAAAATCTCCAATTGCTTATAGCTCTTGCATAGAAATATAATTGATTTTTATATCAACCTTATATCCTGTGATCTCATTCAACTCGCTTATTGGCTCTAGTAAAGTTTTGTAGAACTTTTTGGATTTTACATATACATAATTATGTATGCAAGTAGAGACAATTTTTTTTTCTTTTTTCTGAGGGTAGAATTTCAAAGACAGTTTTTAAAAAAACAAATCCCTCTTCTATTAAAATTTTGGCTGTCACATTACATTAATTTTATTACCAGGGAACTTTATCTGTAGGGCATAAACTTCTTCACTAAGTTTATACAACAAACTTTCCTTAACATTGACTCAAGGACTCTCTGTCAAATGGGGACTCAAGTTGAACCCCTGGGATGCTTTGTACCAGGCAGTTGTTCTCCACAATCCAGTTCTGAAGCAGTGTCTCTGTTAGATTGCACTTCAGCTTTTTCAATAAATCTCTTTTCTAAAGCATCATCTATGATATATAGCTCCCTCACTGTATCTTCAATTGCTGGTCACTGATTAGACTTTCTGAAAACTGCCAATGTTTTAGTGGTTACTACAATATCCAGACAGTAGCCCTTGAAAATGCTCATAACAAAAATACCTAAGGGGGATATAGACTAAACTTATGGGTGTCTTAATCCATGATTTTAATAATGCTGACTCTGCTACCACTGAAAATGTCTAGAAATAATGAATCTATATGCTTTGGTCTCTAAAAATCCACACTCATACTGTGTGACCTGAAGAGTCCTTAGTAACCACAAACAAGTAATGTTCAGAAACGGTCTTCCATTTGTCATTGTTTAAAAATATTATTCAGTCACACAAAAAGCTTAGCCATCTTTGAATTTGTTTCAGCTTTTCTAAAAGTGTACATCAAAATAAAGGCTAAGTTCTTTGTGTAGACATTAGTTGCCTCCTGCAATTTAATTTTTATATAAGAAATCCTTATATAACTCGTTGGAGGAGCTATGATTACTCTCATTTACAGACTGAGAAAGAAAGTACAAAGGGATTTGGCCAATCCTGACATATATAGAGTCAGTTGTTTAAAAAATCTGAAGCCTGAGACCCACCCGTGCACATTCTGTTCCCATTGGTTAGAAGTTGGTTTGGGCACTGTTTTGTTTTAAGTTTTCTGGAGGGTTCTAAGGTTCAGCCAGAACTGAAAATCACTGGCCTGAGGTCAAATAACTAATTTGCGGTGAAGACAAATGAAAAAGCTCTTTTACATCCTGCACAGCATAGCTTCTATTCTGCTGTTCCATCGAATATTGATATTTAACAGAATATAAAGATGGGGACTTTTACAAATGTTTAAGGGCCTTTTTGAGTCTCTAAGAGGCAAAAGTCAGTATTATAATTCATCTGACAAGACATATAAGCAGACTCCAGGGCCTCTATCTTGTTGAATGTTCAAGTTAGAGCAATTTTTTTGTGCATGGGAGACAAATTAACAGAACACATATTGTCCCCTGTACGACCACTGATGTACATAGAAAAACAGATGGAGTTTGGGCATAGGGTAAAGGAAACTCTTTAGCCCCTGTCCAGTGCAAACTGCAACCTAATAGCAATCACCTTCTTGTAGCTGCAGTGCAGGCCCTAGTTAGCAACTGACATAGTCATCATATCCACACCCATCGTCCTGCCTGGCCACCTGCTCTGCAATGACAGACAGATTGTCTGTGACATCGCAGGAGGAAGAAACGCGCAGTGACAACAATCTGACCCAGCCTCAGGCTCCAGCTTGTAAACGGACCCTTTGTCAGTTATCTCAAAAACTACTTATAAACTCTCATTTGGCCTGCGTTTTAAACAACTCAGAGATTCTCTTATTTCCTCTGTTAAGGAAGGTTCATAAGCATGTGTTTTATGGGTATTAGCTTGCAATTTTATTCACTATTTTTCAAGAATCGAGGAAACTATGAGTTTCCTGATTATGTTCAAAACCAGTCATAAGGTCACTCTAAAAGCAAAAAGCTGGGGAGAATAGAGACAAGTAAAACACAGCTGAGAGTAGTCATTCATTCATTCGTTCATTCATTCCTTCATGTATTCATTCAACAAATATTTATGAGGATCAACTCTGGGTCAGGCACTGTTCCAGACACTGGGAATATAGCAGAGAGCATCAGTAGAAGTTCCTATTCTCCTGGGACTTACAATCCGGTGAAAAGACAACAGAGAACCAAAAAAGATAAATTAATGTATTATAGGGTGTCATATGGAGATAATGCCATGAAAGTATTAAAGCAAGGGAAACAGAATAGAGAGATTTGGGGGAAAGTACTAGGTTAAGTGGTCAGTTCTGCAGAGATTTGAATAAAGTTACAATTTCCTATTGACAATGCCATCTTTTTTTGAGAGTTCCAAATAGAAAAAGTGATATAGCACAGTATTCTTGTTTGTTTATTTGAAAGATTTTTTCTGCCCTGCATTGAGATATTTTCAGAATTCCTGCCTTGAAGCTGTCGAGCTTCATCAGGGTTAGCACCAGAGGCCTGGCCACATGACTTGCACCTTTGCATTCAGGAGCGTATTCATATTACATAAATGCAAGAGTTGTTCCCAAAAGACAGACCACCTCCAGGGGCTGTACCTAAAATGTCTGTGTTCCTTCTAAGGCAGAGATGCTACAAGGATTCTGAGTGCCTCTTTGGTTTAAATTATAGTATCTTATTAATGCACCTGGATGTCCAATCTTACATAAGTGAGCTCTGAGGGGTGAATCCCCTGCCACAAAATCAACAGCGTTGGTGAGGAGAAAGGGAAATCACATAGGTGGAACTTAATGGTGGATCCAGTGCTGCTTTCTATCAGTTTGTCACACTCCCTTTTCCTTTTTCCTGCATTCTTATCTAAAAATACATTGTATACACATAGACACACATCCTACACTGACAACATTCAAACATACCCTTCGGTAAACTCATACACTTATTCACATATACGTGGTTCTTAACTATGGCCAAATATTTAATTATTGAAAAAAATCACCAATTACAAATATGCAAATAGAAATATTATCTGGCCTTTTGTTTTTAAAACTTGTATTTAACCTTTATGGTCTCTTATTTGCAAGGTCTTATATACTTAATTTCAAGTCTATGTAGAGACTCATAGGCTATAACATTTCTTCAAAGCTCAGGTCATAAAAACTCATGTGTTCCAAATGAAACCATCCAGATTATGACTCATGCATTGTACTTTTGTGTAATGAATATCAGATTTGAAGACTAAACCAGATATGTGGATTTTGTATCTTATGGATCTGAAGAGAAGTTTTTAATTTTTTTCTTCCCATTTCTTTCATCAAAAACCAACCAACCAACCAACCAAACAAACAAAACAAAACGAAAATCCTCTGAATATAGAAATTGCCCAAGGAAAAGCAGAGCATCAGCAGAGATGGAAAATTATTCAACATAACAAAATGCCTACCTAACTCTTATTAGATGATCAATAAATGTATGCTGAATAAATGATGCAAATTAATGAAACATGCTTCATTATAGAGCAATTAATTTAATATAACATGTATCAGATTTACTGGCTGAAGTTTTCAGTCATGTAGGCAGCAATTAGTGAGCCATGAACTAAATTATGAGCCATGAACTAAATTCTGTGGTGATTTAAAAAATGAATTAGACATTATCCATGACCTCTAGAAATTTAGTCTCATAGACAGAATTAGACTCAAAAGATTTTTACGAAGTGCTATAGCTAGATATGTGCTTTATGAAGATACATCTCGACAGCGTGTCCAGAATGTGTTAAAGTGGGCATGACCAGGGATAAAGAGACTGGTGAGGAGATGATTAAAATCATCTCAAAGAAAGCCCAAGTAAAAGAACTCACAACAACAACTGGGAATGGAAGGAAAGAATACAGCTATTTTTCTCTTTGGCTCAATTCTTGGCAGAATCTCATTATCTCCTAGCCCAATCGTTTTTTAAAATACTGAGCTTTCATTTTGAGGGGAATCATTCTGGATGATTTCAACTGGAACACACATAATTTCTATAAAGCTGTTACTATTCTAGGGGGAAAAAATAATCCCTTTTAAGATTGGCATATCAAGGTAGGAATGGGGGCTGTTGGTCTGCTCTAGCAGGCAGAGAAAATATTTCATCACTGAGATGATGAATAGTGATAAAAAAGCAGACAGACCCTCAGTTTGTTTTAGGATTGTGTCTAAATTCTCTACAGACAATGCACCCCCTTATTTCTCACACTGTAGATTTACTGCTTCCATTGCCTGTCTCCCTTGGTGCACCACTGTTTGTGGAACAGATTATAGTAATCTGAGAATGTCTGATCTTCTTTCTGGGTCATAGAACTGACTTGTCAAGAGCGAGCAGGTGAAAGGATCCCTGCCCCCTCTCCCTGCACCCCCTCCCAGAGGCTAGGGAAAGTCAAGTTAGTTGGAGGGAGTATGGACTTTATAAACAGCCTCTTCTTCTACCTACAACTGACTTTACTATTATTTTAGAAATGCACAAAATCAGTAAAGAAAATATGGGCCTGCTTGCATTTAATAAAATCTTTCTGTCTTTTGATCTTACATATTTAGGAGAACATTGTTTTACCAAAAGCAGTTTTCTTTGTTGGATAACAGGTCCAAAGACCATATAAATTGTATTTTTCAAAATATATTGCAGAATTTCTTGGCCTCCCCTGGTTTATGTGATCTTATGCAAGATGGGGCTGATTTACATATTTATTTTCTATTTTTTAAAAAATATTTTCTTTTAAATATGTTGAGTACAATTCAGGATTAGGCATACAGGTGGACATTGTACAGGTAAAGTTTGGGCCTCCCTTTGGTCCCCATTTTGCCTGGTTTGAGATCAGGTATCCTTGTTTTTGTTTTTTATGTGTATTTTTCATCTCTTTGCTATGTCCTTAATCTGACACAAACTAAAAAACTGCATACTCATCATTATGAGAAATTTAGTGTTACTTTAACACCACTTGACATTATAGGATGTATTTTTTAAATGGAAAGAATATGCTAGATTTTAGATGTTTATTCTCTCATTTTAAGATAAAATTCTATTTTTAATTTTAGTTCATTTATTTACTAATCAATTAAAATTAAATATGCTTAAGTAAGCTTATTTAAATAATTAAAATTGCATTTATTTGTCAATCTTAATGTTAGAAAAATATCGAATGAATTTCCTGACAATTCTGGATCCTCTTTTCTGGTGACAGACTATGTCTCACGGTAGAAAAGATTAGAGCAGAGATGAGCTTGAATTTTGTGGAAATGAACTTGAATTTTGGTACTGTTACCTGCTAGCTATATAATCACATGATCACAGTTCAAAATCATTCATTCATTCACTCGTTTATCAAATATTTTTCGAATGATCATTTAGCGAGACACTGTGTTAGATCTAAGGACATTATCAGTGAAGAAATGAGACTTTTGTCTTGGAGAAAGAAACAAAAATTAATTAAACTGAACAACTTATTATTTTATTAATATTGTGGTAGGTGGCACCAAGAAGACAGAGTAAACTTTGGCATTTTCTAACAGAGAGATCTGACCTATTTTAGGGGAGCCTTTAGAGGTCAAAAAGATGACTAGGAACTGCCTAGGAGAAGAGGGGAGTTGACTTAGTATAGACGTGGACAGAAGAAGCTTTGATGTAAAGGCCCTAAGGTGAGAAGACGCAATTGAGGAGTTGAAAGAAGGATAGAACATGTGAAATACAGCACGCGAGAGAGGGTGTCAGCAGGCTACAAATTAGGCAGAGGCCATGTTGAAATTGTAGGGCTTTTTTTTTTTTTAAATTCTTCAGATCAAGATGGTTGGTTAGATCTGGTGTTTCATACTCTTAATCCCAGAAATTTGGGAGGTTGAGGTGAGAGGATCACATTAGGCTAGGAGTTCAAGACCAACCTGGACAAATTAGTGAGACTCCATCTTTAAAAAAAATAACAATAAAAATTGGCCAAGCATGGTGGCATACACCTGTAGCCCCAGCTACTTAGGAGGCTGATGCAAGAGGATCACTTAAGCCCAGGGGTTTGAGACTTCAGTGAACTATGACTGTGCCACTGCACTTCAGCCTGGGCAACAAAAAGAGACTCTGTCTTAAAAAAAAGAAAAAGAAAAAGAAAATAATAATAAAAAAGATTAAGATGACTTATCTGCTTCATTCTGAGGTCTTGCCTTAGTTTCACTATAGAATGATTAACCTCATAATGACTAAACTTTTCTGCCCATTTTTCACTCCCCTTGCTCATGAGTGATTTGGCAGAATTCCTTCTAAGTTTAGTATTAAGAGGAGAACTGACAACTGGAAAATTGAAAACACATTAGGTCATATTTTTCTTGACATGTCTTTACCTTCATTTCTGTGCCTTTTCATATCTCTCCTGTGTGACAATCAGCAATTGCCACAGTGACTAAAATTCTCCCACAGATTGCTTTGCAGATTACTTGATGGAATCCTTTTTTAAAAATTTTTTTATGCTGGCTCCTCTTCCTGACATACTCTTCTAAATTACTCTCTTGGACTTATGGATTAGGGAGGATGATTAAAGAAAAAATATCGATAGCCAATGTGAACAAGAACAGCACTGGCTCAATTCTGGAATAGAGATGATGCATTTTAAAACTTTAAAAGATTCCTAAATTTCCACCTGCTTATTTGCAGCTAAGATTTCTCCACTATGGCATATAAACAGAACAGTAATTAGACCCAGTCTGCTACTCACTTAGGTGTTGTGGAGGAGAGGACCCCTTGGTTCCTCCAATTTGAAGTAAAGGGGGAAGGCCCCCAAAGAATTACTTTAATAATTGCGAGAAGGAGAGACTGATAGCTAATTACTTCTGTATCATATACTCCTGGAGTTGATGAAAGACCACTGGAGTGTCATGGGCTGGGGTGAAGCTTGTCATCGGAGAGGTATTGAACATGCTCTGATAAGTGGAGGTGTTGTGAAAAGATAAGATTGGAGATGCAGGACTTCCAAGGACTCTACCATAGGACTCAAGATACATTTTGAGTGGGGCCACCAGTTGGGGGAATCAGCCTATAAGAATAATCTAGTCACAGGTAAGCTCCCCCAATTCCCGGAGGAGATGCTGAGTGAGGAGTCTGTCCCAGTGGGCACAGTTGAGTACTGTATCCAGTCACCCCGAGCATATAGTAAATGAGACCAATCAGCAGCAGGGACCAGCACAGAAGAAGTGTAACCCTGTTACAGAGACTGCTCTTCCCCCCATCTCTGCAAGAATACTATAGGAATGTCAAGGAAAAAGGGTAGGCGAGAGGGTAGGCAATATACCTTTCCTCTCCAAGTCTCTAGAACAAAGGTTCTCAACTGGGGGTGGTACCACTTTCTAAGTGATGACCTGAAAATTCATGTGTTTTGTTGCCACAATAACATAGATGTGGCTTTATGGACATTTGTTGGGCTAAGGCCACGGATGTCATACATCTTGTAGTGTGTGAGATAGTCTCATACAATACTTTCCTTAATTTTGTATAACTTCCAAGTGATCTGTAGGGAATCCATGTAGGTGAGAAACCTA
This sequence comes from Carlito syrichta, assembly GCF_000164805.1. Taxonomy (NCBI): domain Eukaryota; kingdom Metazoa; phylum Chordata; class Mammalia; order Primates; family Tarsiidae; genus Carlito; species Carlito syrichta. Next base: position 625,242 of record NW_007258356.1, read on the forward strand.
TTACATGAAAACCAAGTATATTTTGCATGTTTGCATGTATACTGATTTTTCAAAAACGATCACTACTACATAGATGGAAGAAAGATTGTACTTTGTTTTACCAGGAATTTAGCAAGAGTTGTTCATCATTTTGGAAAATCACTTCACTGAAGGCAATGTTGCCTCTTAGCATTTATAACTGTTGCCCTTGGATTACAAAAAGTGGTACTGTGGTCTGAATGTGTCCCCTCAAATTCGTGGGTTGGGAATTTAATCTCGAGTAAAAGAGTATTGGGAGGTGGGGCCTAACAGGAGGTGTTTAGGTCATGAGGACTCTGCCCTCATTCCTCATGAATGGTTTGATGCCACTATAAAAAAAAAAAAATTCTTGCAGGAGGGGTTTGCTGTTTTCTGTTATGTGAATACACAGCATTCTCTCTCTTGCCTTTTCATTTCCCACCATATGAGGAAGCAGCCAGAAGGCCCTCACCAGATGCTAACATCTTGATCATGGACTTCCCAGCTTCCAGACTGTGAAAAAATAAATGTCTGTTTTTTAGAATTTACCCAATCTCATTAGTCCATTTCGCCATAGCAGCACAAAATGGACTAAGGCAAGGGAGAAACTGGGTATGAAGGAATTGATAAACTCTCCACACTTATAACTCTCCAAGGAGTGAGAGTTATGAACATTTTCTGTGGTGGCAAAGATAGGGGCTGGGGAAAAAATTTGAAGCGATTATGAGACTGACATGTAGCAATAAATAGGAACTAGTCAATTGCCAGAATGGGGCTCTTTCAATAACTAAAAGTGACCGAAAATTCTCTGGACTAATATGCCTATCAGGAGTCTGGAGGCAGAAAAGGAACTTCTCTGGAGCTCCATTTGAGGTTATCATTGGAAAATGGCTTAAGTTTTCTCTATAGCTTTGACATTCAATAAGATGGTCAGTCACCTGCCATACCTCTGAAGAGTGTGGAAATAATTTGTAGTTGCAGTTCTGCTACTAACTGGCTGTTGGTAAATCCACAACTGCCCTGAGCCTACTTCTCTTGCAAACTGAGGATGCTTTTCTGCGTTTTTTCAATATTACTGTGTGCATCTTATGGTGCATAAGTATAAAGTGCTTTATAAAGACAGAAAATATGATTCTTTATCTTCTTGTATTGCACAGTACCCACACCCCTGCTGTGCATATAATAATACCTAATAATTCATGTTTGTTTGCTGAATGTGCTCTCTTTTTTCTCCCTAAGGGGTACAGATGCTGGAAATTGTGACTTGAACTCTGCATTTCCAATGAATGCTGCTTAATTATTTCAGTCGCATGTGTAATGTACTTGAAAAATCTATATATGACCAGTTGACAACAATTTATTATAAATGGCCAAGAGAGCATTAAATATAATAGTTCCTAGATATTAAGATTAATAAATCATATACCTCACAGGAACTGGTGATCTAGAAACAAAATATGCAGAGGAAGGAAGAGCATAAGAGTTTTAAAAATTGGTTTAATTTAAGAGTGAAGTTCCACCTGGTGCACACCGGTGGGGGGAGAGTTAATTAAGGCCTCTGTAAAAAGTACTGGAGAGGATCCCCCAGGCTGGCTGGAGGCTAAGCTGGTTAGAGCACCATACTTATGGTGCCCCTTAGCGTATGCATCTGACTCCCAGGAGGATTGTTCAGCTTCCATTTTTACCTGTCCAAAGAATTCACGATTAACTCCCAGCTGCCTATCTAAAAATGCCATCCTTTTTCATAGAACTGAGAATGTGTTTGGGCATTGATGCAAACAAAATCCCTTTACTAAAGGAACACCTGATAGTGAGACGATTTGCCCTGTGGAATATTACCTTATAGAGCTGCTTCTGATGGGGAGGGAGCATGGTGCTCTTAACTGCTAGTCGGTACACATGGAGAGAGGACAAAAATCAAAACTGTTTTATTCATTTCCCTAAATTATCTTTCTCTCAGTTAAAGACATTGGTGGCTGCTACTGTTGTCTCCTTTTATATTTCTTCTACATAATAATGATTTGCTGCCTTTTGGTGCTTTTTTGGAGACCATTTCTTTCTTAATTAAAGGTCAAATAATGTGTGTTTCCATTTGACATTTGCATAAATAACTTCATAGTGTCTGCCTTGTTATTCCCTTCAGAACATTGTTCACTTTAATTAAACCCCAATTAATTTCCTTCTTCCCCAAAGAAACAATGGTGGCTTTCTGTAAACATGCTTTAATTCACTAGTCTATTTATTACGTTAATGATATTGAATTTTATTGTTATCACCTTTGCAATCTTTACAAAGTGATTTTTGACAGCAAAATTGGAGTAAAGAACCATTTCATATAGGACCATAGGACTGTGCATAAATAAACCAATTTATTCACGGTTAATCATGGGTATAATTTTAAGAAAATCACATCAGATTCCTGGATCTCAATTTGATTATCTATAGAATAAGAATGTTGAACTGATTTCACTCTTTTTCATCCATTAACTCAACAAGATATTATATATCATTTGGTCTTCATCGTATTTGACAAGTAAGGTGGTATAGATTATTAGCAGCCCTTATCTTCACAGGGAATTATTCTATCATATACTAAGTATGGTCATTCATTTTCTTTGGAAGGGTAATTTTGAAATATTACCAACTTTAGTAAGCATTTACTTATTTAAAACTAAGTGGTGTTTATCTATTTGTGTGTTTTACATATTTCTAGTACTAGTTTTGATAAAAAATATACTTTTTCTATCCACTAAAACTGTTTCTCCTAATTGAAAATCACTCTGTTTATTTTGCTTATGAAGGATTTTCATGTTTTTCCATATAATTCTTAGCACTGCTCATTATGTTTAAGTAAATGCCTTCTGAAACAGAAGTAATTTTGATTGTTACAATTTTCTATTTTTAATTTCTGCTTAATTAAAAATAGCTTTTCTTTTTTATGTTTTTTGTATTCCTAGTGTGCATAAATCTTAATTACATAGTAATCTATATTTAAATATATGTTTCATTTTTTAACATAGTCAATTCCAAACATATGCAATGTGGAAGGAATAATGGAACAAACTCCACGTACCCATCGTTAGCTTTACCACTTGTCAACTGATAATCAATTTTGTTACATCTAGGTCTCCCCCCCCACCCTTCATATTTGGTAGTTTTAAGCCAATCCTAAGTCAGATGTGATCATCCCAGCTATTTGGGATGCTGAGGTGGGAGAATTGAATTGCTTGGGCCTAGGAGTCCAAACTAGGTTGGGCAACATAGTAAGACCCCGTTTCTTGTTATAAATAAAATAATGATAAAAAAGAAAGTAAAGTCAATCCTGGATATATCATTTCATCAGTAAATACTTCAATGTATACTTCTAAAACAGGACAATATTTAATAACTGCAGCAGTATTATCACACTTAAAACTTCACAATAATTCCCTAATCTCTTGAAGATATTTGATTGTTTCATTAACAATAGGTCTACAATTTGTTTGAAAGAATAATGGTCCAAGTAACATTAAAGCATTAATGTGTTTGGAATGTCTTTTCATACATACAAAACAATGTTAATAAATTATTCTCATTTTTTCTTGCAATTTGATGTCTGAAGAAACTAAGTTGTTTCTTTTTTTTTTTTCCCCCATCAAGTTTCTCAATTCTGGAATTTGCAGGTTGCATTCTTTTTTTTTGAGTTGGAGTCTCACTCTGTCGCCCAGACTGGAGTGCAGTGGCCGCTCCTGGCCACCGCAGCCTCGACCAGATGGGCTCTGGCGATCCTTCCGCCTCAGCCTTCCGAGTAGCTGGAACTACAGGCGTGTGCTACCACGCCTGGCTAATTTTTGATTTATTGTAGAGATGAGGTCTCGCCAAGTTGCCGAGGCGGGTCTCGAACCCGCGGGCTCAGGCAATCCACTCACCTCAGGTTCCCAAAGCGCGGGATTACAGGCTGAGCCATCGAACCCAGCTGCAAGTTGCATTCTTGTGTTATCTTTTCATGGGTTTCTCTGTCCTCCATCTTTTCTCTAAACTTAGGTCGTTATCTGCCATGATTGTATCATAGGTAGTTTGTGTATATGTCTCCTATTTTGGCATGTCAAGAAGCAAGCAATGTTTGATTTCTGGTTGCCTTTTCTTTGTGTTGTGAAAATTGTCACTGTGTGTAGGTATCGTCAGCTTGATTCATTTATTATAAAGTTCTCTAGTGTTTTCAGCAGCCATTGATAATTATTGACTAGATCCTTTATTTCATTAGAAATTTCCAAATGTTAATATTAAAAACTATAAGTATATTTCCACTTATTAGTTGACATTCTTTTTTTTTTTTTTGCCTCTCCCCCCTCTCCTTGTCCCCAGTTGACATTCTTAAAAGAACTTTTTCTCATCACCTATTCAGTCATCCTGAAATTCAGATTGAACATTGTTTCATTAAATTCTACTTATACACTCTCTTTTCCTCTTTTTGGGAACTAATCCACATCTTTATGTACCTTTCCCCTTTGGAAACCAATTAAAAAGTGATGACTTTCAATTAAAGCTTCACACTTTAAAAAGTCTTAAAATTTTTCCATTGTGCTTAAATCAAAACAATTTTTCTGAAGGGCAATCTGTCAAACTTCCTTATACAATTTTTAATGTGATTAACCTTAGAGTAATTTTACAATATGTAACTTATCCCAAGAAAATAATTGAAAAGAATGCTGAAATATAAAAGCACAAAAATTCAAAACAGCTTTGCTTGTAACAGGAAAAATTGTTGCAATCTGATGTCTAACAATAGGCACTCTAACACATTATAGTAACCATGAACAACCTTTAAAATGGTATTATAAATCTATATTGACATGAACAGAGTGGTGTATAGAGATATTGACTTAAACACTTATTGTGTTAAAAACAAATTGCAAAACATTATAAATAGTGGGATTCCATATGTGTAAAAATAATTTTGTATGTGTAGAAATAGATATATGCATAGAAAAAATTTTGAAAGACTATCCTTTCAAATGTTTTCTATCTTTATCAACTTCTGGATGATAAGATTTGTGTAGTTTTTCTCTTTTTTACTTTATTTTCATTAATACTTTTTTTACAATTCACAATAAGATCTCTGTCACTTATGTCTAACATATACCCCACTTTCCACTTTCTTTTTCCCTTACTACTATAAACTCTACAAGTCAACTTTAAAAAATGTGATGTGAAGACTTGCTACTACTTATCACCTGTGAAATTGCTGATTTTACATTGCTGTGGCTGCTGGAAGCTTTACACTGGATGCTTAGTTTCTCAAGCAGAAACCATTGCCACTGCTAATATTCTTGGTACATTGAGACTCTCTGCATATTATGCTGTTCAGTCTTTAGAACCACTGTTCGATGTAAGTATTGATGACTTTGTTTTACAGGGCAGAGAAAAGCCCAAGTTCGCCCAGCTTCTAAGCAGAGACTTGGACCCAGGATTTTTTATGCCAATGCCCTTTCTTTGCCTGCTTGACTACTGCATTCCCAAATCAGTTGCAGTCTCTTCTTTTCTACCTTGAAAGTCCTACTGGACAAGCCTAACCACACAGAGAATATCTTAATTATCTGTCACCGTACTTCTGTTGGAATACATGACCTCATCCATCAATGTCTAAACTCTCATGGCATTAGCACAATTTCAGCCACTCTAAGAGAGGGGCATACTATTTTCCCCCCACCCTATGTACTGAGACACTAATCAATTGTAAGCTAAGCACATCGAATTGCTTTTACTGCCTAAAAATAATGTTTCTCCATCAGTCATATGGAGGAAGTACCCCCTTCCTTAAAATAAAAGAAGCTGCCGACCTCAGGCATCTGTCTGGAAATACCCTATTCATACACTCCAAGGCAATAAAGTTGACAAGAAATCTGGAATTCCTGCAATTGAAATAAATGGAAGCATTTTTAAAATTACAAATAGTAAAGGTATCACAAAACTTTGGCAAGATAGGGCAAGGTCCATTTTTTAATCAAACAATTTTAAGGCAAGACTTCAATATACATATTGAATATACATACTGGAAAATCTGTTAAAAAATTAAGATATTTAAAATATGTCCATCTAGCTAGAATACATCATCCAATAGATGAAAAAGACAGAACCTAGAGCACTAAGATAGAGAAAGAACTTTTCTCCTCAGGAAGGAAAGGACTGTGATTGACTGTGAGAAACTTGACCTATGTCTGAACCAGATAAATCGTAAACATGAGCATGGAAGCAGAGGAATCAAAGTGGTGTGGAAGGCCAAGTGCTATCAAAGGTGACCTTTTGACATTCATGGGACAAGGAAATGTCCATTTTATATGACAACCCTGCAGTAAACCTGCACATGCATGCTGTAGAGAAGAGAAAATAAGAGGTTGAATGGGAAAATGTGGATTCAAGTCTGACAAACTCTGTCCCTCAAAGTACTCCTTAAATCTCTGTGAGCTTTGTACATGTTCTTCTTTTACACAAAGGAAACAAAGCATTACATCTGCCCTAACCCATGGAATTGGGGAGAGATGACATAAGAACAAGTGAGGAAGCACTTGGTAAAATATAAGAACACTATATTAATACAAAGCTGAATCTTTATAATGATTTGCCAATTGCACAACCATATTTGCTGCCACCCAGCACTCATCTTAGCTTTTTCATAGATGTACAGTCCTTCAGTAGGGAGCAGTGGCTCGTGCCCATAATCCCAGCACTTTGGGAGGCTGAAGAGAGAAGATTGCCTGAACCCAGAAGTTTGAAACCAGCCTGGACAACATGGCTAAACCTTATCTCTACAATAAATTAAAAAAATTAGCCAGGCATGGTGACACACACTTGTAATCCCAGCTACTTGGAAAACCAAGGCGGAAGGAACACTTGAGTCCAATAGGTGGAAGCTATGGTAGCCATGA
>NW_007258356.1:632170-796147 GCF_000164805.1 Carlito syrichta
CACACACACACACACACACACACACACACACACACACACACACATATATATGGACACATGTATACACACATGGATATAGACATAAATGATAGATACAGATATAGATATAGATGTGCAGTTTTCCAGCAAATGAGTTTTAAATACCTAGTGTGGTCCATGCCTGTGCTGAGTGTTGCCAATATAACAATAAACATAATAAAACTTTCTGCCTTCATGGAGTTAACATATCCAATGAGTGGGCTCTTAACATTATTGACTACTAGATTTGTGAGGGATGCTATTTATGTAGCCCAACCTACTATGAGCCCCTACTAAATGTCGAGGACAATGATGAACTAGTATATACTATCTGCCACAGTGGCGCTTATGACTTGGAAGGCAGCCTGAAACGTAAGTGTAAGTTGAGTAATAACACAGCCAAGATAATTCATAGATGATGCACATAACTCAGACTTGGGAGTCAGGGAGGTAACCTGAAGGAATGGCTGCTATGTCACAAGATAGAACACAGAATGGGGGGATAATGTTCATATTCCACTCTGCATTTCCAAGAATGTTTCTGGCTGGGTAAGTCAAAGGGAAAGAGACCTGAGATACAGAGGATCTAGAAATCATAGCACATGATAAATGAAGAAAGAACTGAAGATATTTAACTTGGAAAATTGAATACTTTAAAAAACTTGATTATAAACAAATTACAATTTTTGGTGTGATTCCAAAGATTAAATTTCTTTCTATTTTTTTTTATTTGGAGTCTCACTCCATTGCCCATGCTGGAGTGCCGTGGTATGCTCACGGCCACCACAGCCTAGATCCACTGGGCTCCAGTGATCTTTCCACCACAGCCTTCCAAGTAGCCATAACTACAGGTGTGTGTTACCATGCCTGGCTAATTTTTTAGTTATTGTAAAGACGAGGTGACTCCAAGTTGCCAACGCTGGTCTCGAACCTGCGGGTTCAGGCAATCCACTCGCCTAGGCCTCCCAAAGTGCTGGGATTACAGGATGAGCCACCAAGCCCAGCCACCAAAGATTAAATTTCAATCAACAGTCAAGTATAAATGCTCCTAAAATCTCCACTGCCACCTCTTCAATTTCCTTCGGAAATATTCACCCCTTACTATTTAACCAGTTGGTATCTCTTCGTCTCCATCCCAATACTCCCTATGTCTCTGTCTTGCTTTATTTTCCTCCATAGAGCATAACATTTATTTAATTTTTACTTACTATTATTATATTATTATTTTGAGACAGTCTCTCTCTAATGTCCAGACTGGAGTGCAGTGGCCCAAACATGGTTTGGCCTCTTGGCCTCAGGCAATCCTTCCACCTTAGCTTCCCAAGTAGCTGGGACGCCAGGCATACACTACAACACCCGATATTTTTTTATTTTTATTTTTTATAGGAATGAGGTCTCACTCTGTTGCCCACACTGATCTTGAACTTCTGGGCTTGAGTAATTCTCCCACCTTGACCTCCCAAAGTGCTAGGATTATAGGTGTGAGCCATGTGCCTGATTTATTATTTATTAATCTGCTTGCCCGGAAATAATCTCATAAATCATATGAAGTCAAAGATTTTAACTATTTTGTTCATTGCTATATTTCAAGTTCCTGGACGAACATCTGGCCCAAAAATATTTGTTGAACAAATGAATGGGAATTGTCCAGAATATAAAATGGGTTGCCACAGAGAGCAGTTCATTTCTATCAAAGACAGTTGAAGGATAATGGGCATGCATATTATAGTATGAATGCAATGAGTAAAAACTAAAATTAAATATAATGTGGAGTTTTTTTCCAGCAAAAGTATATAAACTTTTCCTTTTATGCATCCAATAGTGGGGAACTCATTACTTCGAGCAAGATGGTTAGGAAACTCTATTTTGAAGTTTAACGTTACATCAGACCAATCATGATTTTAACATGAATTAATGTTCAATATAAATATACACAAACTGAATTAGTATTGAAAACTTACTAAAATATAACTTCCATTAGACATAATCAAGGTGCAAATATAAGAATCATTTATACAGTCTTGTAAAATGTTCCATTTAAGATTATTCTCACTGCTGTCCTTTCCATAGTGCAAATGATCAAATAAACTCTCTCAATGGACCAGCCTCCTATAAGGTTGACTGTCACTGACTCCCCCAATACTGTCAGGACAATTGTTCTGTAGTAATATGATTTTTAATAAATGATGTCCTGGTTTGGGGAAAAATGGTATCAGGAGATGATATACTTAGGAATTAACAGATTGCCTTTTCGGTAATTGCTAATCTTCATAAGGTGCAGTCTTTGTTTTCTTCTTTGGGGCATATATCGAATCTGCATAATGTAGCCTCATCGCATCTCTACTGGTTAAAGTACCAGAGGGGGAAATTTACCCTTGGACAAGAACATGAATGACTTCTCAGAAGAGGAAACTGCCTCAATGGTAAGATTAAATTTACCATTCAATTTCTAATTCTTTTTTTTTTTCTTTTTTTTTTTTTGAGTTGGAGTCTCACTCTGTCGCCCAGACTGGAGTGCAGTGGCCGCTCCCAGCCACTGCAGCCTCGACCTGCTGGGCTCCGGCGATCCTTCTGCCTCAGCCTTCCAAGTAGCTGGAACTACAGGCGCGCGCTACCACGCCCGGCTAATTTTTTGATTTATTGTAGAGATGAGGTCTTGCCTGCCCAGGCAGGTCTCGAACCCGCGGGCTCAGGCAATCCACTCACCTCAGCCTCCCAAAGGCACGGGATTACAGGCTGAGCCACCGTGCCCGGCTATTTTCTAATTCTTTTGACATCTCAATCCTTCCTAAAGTTTCAAAGTTAGCTCCCCCTTTTCTTCCAGAGTTCCTGCTAAGATTTTAGTTGTATTCTCGGTAATGATCATAATTGTAACTAAAAATATTACTAAATTTGCTAAAGCAGTCGCTAACATTTGTTAAGTGCACCTCACACTGTTCTGAATAACTTACAAGTATGAAGTTAATCTTTTTACAAGACTTTTTATTTAGTTACTAATATTATCTAAATTTCATAGTTAAAGAAACTGAAGCACAGAAGTGTTAAAGTCCAGACAGTTTGGTTTGGGAGCATGTGCTTATGGCCATAATGCAAGACCATGAAACTTTCTATTGGTTTCCATGGATTCATGTTTGCAAGACTTTGTTTAACTGTATGTGCAAATACATTGAAAATATCATCCGAGTCTCCTTTAAAAACCTTTGTAGAAAGAGGAAGACATAATAAATGCAAAAATAAATCATGATTTTTCTTAGAGTCACAAGAAATATGTTTAACTAAAGTGATTGAGTTTACAATGTCTTCATTGTTTTAAGTTTAATTTATAAAATATTTATTTAGAAATCTGTTTGTTGATAGCTTAATGTCTTAGATCTGCAGGTATTAAAATTTATGGACCCATTCCTGCTCTTAAAAATTATTGAGGACCCCAACAAACTTTTGCTTATGTGATATAAATATTGTATTAGAAATCAAAAGTGAAAATTAAATATTTAGTTATTAATTCATTCAAAATAATAATATACCCATTATATGTTAACACAATAAGTTTTCTTTTACAAAAATAGCTATACTTGCCATAATAAATCTACTCAGTGAAAAGGGTAGTCTTATTTTCTGTATTTGCAAATATTTCTAGTCTTTAGTAGAAGTCAGCCTGATGTTCATATCAGCTTCTCTACTTAATCTGTTGCAATATTATAAATTATGTAGCCCCTGGAAAATTCAAGTACACACTTGTGAGAAAATGAGAATGTATAAGGTGAATAAAATTTTCATATTATTATGAAAATAGTATGGATCTTATGGACCTCCTAATATGGTTTTCCACTTGCTCAGGGGTTCCCCAGATTACACTTTTGGGAGCTGTTGTCGTAGAAAGAATGACAAAGAAAAAAAAACAAAAACAAAAAAACACTACCACAACAACATAGAACTTAGGGCTTCCTGTAGATCATTACAAAAGTCCTAGTTTCTCACATTTTTAATTCTGTTGGCCCCAAATCATAACTGTCTATGGTACTTCACAATTTTTGAAGGAATTTGGGGGAATTTCTCTGCTCTAAGTAATTTTCTATTCAAAAAATAATACACAGCCTTAATATATTCTCAAACTTGTTTTTTCATTACGAAGTTTTGTTTTGGCACAAAGCACAAAAATAAATGAATAATGACAAATTGAAACCATTATTTGTAAGCTGATTAAACATTTTGAAGTTAGTTGTGGGACTTGATTTTTCTATGCAAGTGTAAGTGTCTCTTATGGGCACTGTGACTTTTTCCTTTTCACGTATTCTTCATATTATCCAATTTAGTTTTTTTTTTTTTTTTGAGTTGGAGTTTCACTCTGTCACCCAGACTGGAGTGCAGTGGCACACTCCTGGCCACTGCAGCCTTGACCTGCTGGGCACGCCTGGCTAATTTTTTGATTTATTGTAGAGATGAGATCTTGCCAAGTTGCCCAGGCGGGCCTCAAACCCGCAGGCTCAGGCAATACACTCACTTCAACCTCCCAAAGTGCAGGATTACAGGCTGAACCACGGAGCCCGGCTTATTATCCAATTTGCAATAACCAATTTTCACTTGTTGTTTTCAAAGGTGACCCTATAAAAACTCTGGGACTAAGGTCTAAAGCAATGTACTGTCTTAGTTTCCCAGGGATGCCTTACACTGTTGTTCTGACATTTTTTGATATCTGCTAGAGTCAATTTATTCATTTAAGGATAGAGGGAAAAAAACTCACTTTTAAAACTTACCTTCAGCTAGGAAAGGTTGAAAATAAACACAGATATAATCTAATGTTAGATAATAATAGGTCCCATAAAAAATAAAGCAAGCTGTGGGGAAAGAGAATGACAGAAAATTTAGGGAAAGTGATCAATGAAGACCTCGTTGACCAGAGACCTGGACAAAATGAAGGAGAATTCCGTTCTTGGGCAAGAGTAGTCTGGGCAGAGGTCATAGAAAATGCTAACTTCCCGAGGTCAGAAGAAACAGGATCTATTTGCATTAAAGGAAACAACGGGAGCAAATATGACTGTTAACAAATAAATAGTAGAAAGTAGAAAATGAGATGGAGGTGGCAATATTTCAGGACAGGTCATATAGGGACTTGAAGACCATGAAAGGTTGTTACAATTTTTTAGAAGTGTGCATGAAGCTACTGGTGAGTTTTCTGTAAAACACATGTTTAAAGAGGATCACTCAGAATACGTTGTGGACAATCAGCCTAGGGGCCAGATGGAAGCAGGGAGACCAGTGGAGAGAGAAGTGCCTGTGGCTTTCTCTAGGATGTTAGTAGTAGTGGAGGGGTGGTCTAATTAGGGACCTATTTGGATGAGAGAGATGACAGGATTAGCAGATGGATCAAAAGTGAGATATATGAGAAAGAAAGTAAATTAAAATGAGTCATAAAGTTTTCTACTGAGCAACTAGTTGAGCATAGCTGCCACGTACTAAAATAGGGAATCCAGCAGATAGAAATGAGAAATCTTATTTTGAATGTACTAAGTTTGAGATGCCCCATAGATATCCAAGTAGTGATGTTGACTGCTCAGTTGGGTGAATGAGTCCGGAACAAAAGATTTCGGACTGAAATAAAAATTTGTCCTTTGTTGACAGATGTATGATCATTAAAAATCCACAATACTGGGCAGAATCAAATAAGGCGTGTGAGTAGAAAAAAGAGGAGATGGGATTTGAGTTCTTAGTCCCAGACCACTCCTACATTCAAAGATCGAAAAGAAGAGGAGGACTCAGCAGAGGAAATTAGGACAAATGCGACATTGACTTAGGAGGAGAAAAAGGAGGATGTGAAGTCTGAAGAACCAGGAGACACAGATGTCTACATCACAAACACGCACTTGCACTCCCTGAATCTAAAATAAAATAAAGTTATATTTAAAAAAAAGAAAAACTCAGACAAAACATTGAGGAAATAAGATAATTCCTATATGGAAAAAAAAAAAAGCAAAAATCTTAGGCAGCAGGTGTACCAGCTGGCAAGCCCTTTGCCTGCTGTGGACTTCAAAGCACTGTCTGTGTCTGGTACTAAGTTCCATCTACACTCTTTTCTGCACAATGGCTTCTACACCTAAGGCTTAACCTTAAGTTGTTCGACAGTGTATTTTGGTCCTTTCCACTGTCTAAACGGTCCCTGCCCTGTGCTGTAGCACACTTTAGCTATCACAGACCAGGATCCTTGAACCATAACTACTCAAAGGCCATCCCCCCTCCATGACATTTCACAAAGGTATTTGCTCATGGACAAGCACCATACATATTTATCAACTGGAAACAGGTTTATTTGCTATATTCAACTAAAAACCTCACCAAACTATAATATTATTATTCAGCAGTTATTTTCTGAAACATTGTATTAGCTAGACCTTTTCCATAATCATGGGAAAATAATTGATGTTCATAATGATATCCTTAACTTAATATATGATCCTAAAGTCTTCTGAATCATTAAAGAAAAATGAATTACACTCAATATTCTTTAAAGTTAAGTACAGTACCTCATGTTTTGTTTCTTCTTCAGTCAGAAATTAATGCATGGTAATATAGTTAAACTACTAACTAGAATACTTGAACAGAAAAGGATGCTTTTAGAGCACAGCTAATCGGATAGTTTACTGGGAATTAAATCAGCAGAATGGAGGGGTAGGGCAGGTTTCTGTGCTGGACTGTGTGTAGCTGTGGAAAGCTAATGAGCGAGGCTTCAGGTCATAGTCTATGCAGGGAAACAGAGCCAGAGTTGGGATGGGTAATGCATGTCACAAGGCAGAAGCTGTAAGAAGAGCTCATCAGCAGGCTGTTTAAGAAAAGCAGAAATTAGGAGGAGATGAGACATAAATTGTGTGGGCAGTACATGGGGGTTTAGGCTTAATTCACATGGGTCTGCCTTGAGGTTTCATGTCTTACTGGGAAACTAATGACATACAAGAGAAAAGACAGCATACAGAAACAGTTTTGAGGTTCTGATATCAGACTCAGAGTAGTTGTCACAACCTGTGAATGATTTACACCCCCACCTGCTGCTGTCCTTTGAGGTAGGGAACTAGCATTGAGCAAACCTAGGAAAATGGAGAGATCCCTAAGCAACTGAACTTTCCTGAAGTCATGCAAGTCTGGCGGATATCCAGGTCTCTGGTTCTAGAAATAAAAGACGAGGTTGAGGAAAAACGGATTCATTCAGTTTTAAACTTAATCATTCAACCAGCACTTACTATAATCCTACTGACCAGGTCTTAAAAGAGAGAGGGAAATAAGTAAAGGTCTTTGCCTTTTAGGGGTCTCCAGCTTGGTATGGGGAAAGATGGTGGAAACGCAAGCAAATGAAGAATAGCAGTATGGTTTGGGTGTTATGAGACTAGAGACACGGGAATTGAGGGGGATCAAGCAGAGATTATGTAGGGTTTCCAGAAAAACTAATGACAAACTGAGTCCTAAAGAACCACTAGAGGATTTTTAGGGAAGTGTTCCAGAAAGAGGCAGTGACATGCAAAAGTACAGTACCATGAGCAATCAAGTTGCTTTCCAGAATGTGCAAGAAGTTTCAGGTGTTTAGAATGTTTAATGCATACAAAAAAGTGGTGAGAGATAAAGCTTGATAAATAAGAGGTACTATATGGTATCCCAATACAAATTTGGAATTTTATTGAGGGGTTAAAACACACTTCTTCACATACACACACCCAAAGGATTTAGATGTTTACTGATTTTATGTAACAATTTAAGTACCTGGGGCTTTGGTTTGTAGATCTGTATCATGAATTTTGAAGTTTGAGCAGAAAACCTTAATTTTTGGAGAGATTTTTAAATACACACAATTTGGGCTGTGACAGGGTCACTCTAGAAACTGTCAAGTGAGTTTCAGAATTTGAATATGAAATGAAAATGAGAATTCTACCATACCATACTAAATGACTCAATCATTTTGTTGTCTGTTTTCATATTCTTGTTTTTAAGCTTTTTAAAATTAAAAAAAAATATTTTAAAGATGTGGGATACAATTCAAGCTTAGGTATACAAATGGTAATTGTACAGGTAAAGTTTGGGCCTCACTTTGGTCCCCACTTCACCTGGTTTGAGATCAGGTACTCTGAGTGATAAAATGTGCTTCCTTCCCTCCCCTGGCAATTTTTCACTATTGTCGATCCCTTTCTTATAGTATTATGATAATTGTTCAGGGCCCACTTATGAATGAGAACATGTGGTACTCAGTTCTTTGGTTTTGTGATAGACCACTGAGTATTATAGACTAAATCCATCCAAGTTGCTGCGAAGTTCATAATCTTGTCCTTCTTTATGGCTGTGTAATATTCCATCATGTATATGTATTGCATTTTAAAAATCCAGTTCACTTTCAATGGGCAGCAAGTTTGGTTCCATGTTTTTGCTATTGTTGATAATGCTATAATAAACATGCATGTGTAGGTATCTTTTTCATAGAGTGATTTGAGTTCCTCTGGGAATATTCCCAGAATGGGGATTGCTGAATCATATGGAAGATTGATTTTTAGATCTTTTAGGAATCGCCACACAGTTTTCCACAGAGTTTGTACTAGTTTGCAATCCCACCAACAGGGTAGTAGTGTCCCCTTTTCTGCACATCTTCTCCAGCATCTGTTGTTTTTTGAATTATTGATGATGGCCATCCTGACTGGAGTAAGGTTGTATCACATGTGGTTTTAATTTGCATTTCTTTGAAGATTAGTGAATCTGAGCATTTTTTTCATGTATCTGTTGGCTGCTTGTATGTCTTTCTTTGAGAAGTGTCTATTCAGATCCTTTGTCCACTTTTTAATAGGGCTTTTTTTTTTCTTTTTGGCATATTTGAGTTCCTTGTAGATCCTAGATGTTAGGTCTTTGTCAGATATATAGTTGGCAAATATTTTTTCCCATTCTGTGTGCTATCTCCTTGTTCTCTTGATGGTTTCTTTTCTTTGCAGAAGCTTTTCAGTTTGATGAGGTCCCACTTGTCTGTCTTATCTCTTATGGCATGAGCATTTGGAGTTTTGATCAGGAATTGGTTTCAGTTCCAATTTCCATAACGGAAATTTCCTGCATTTTCTAAGGTTCTTATAGTTTGAGGTTTTATGTTTAGGTCTTTGATCCATTTAGAGTTGATTTTTGTGTGTGGTTATAGGTAGGGGTCTTGTTTTAATTTTCTGCATTTGGTCAGTTTTCCCAGCACCATTTACTGAATAAGTTCTCCTCTCTACAGTGGTTGTTAGTGGAGGCTTTGTCAAAGATGAGTTGGTTGAAAAATTGAGGTTTTGCTCCCAGAATCTCTATCCTGTTCTATTGGTCTATGTGCCTGTTCTTCTATGAATACCAGGATGTTTTGATTATTGTAACCTTATAATAAAGTTTAAATAACAAACTGACAAGCATGGAAAGCAGAATCATTCTTTTAACAAAGTTTATCTACTGCTTCTTAGGTAAAAGGACTTTAGTGTCCTTTCTAAAGCCATGTACAAAACCTCTAAAATGTGGGGAGCACACTTGGAAGCTGGCACCAATATTAACTTTTGCCCTGATGGTATGACTCTATTAAGAAGAGAAGAGTATCTTATTATGGGAAAAGCACATTTTTTTTTCTCTCTAGGGAAGCCAATTGGGAGATAGAATCTAAAATATTCTCTTGATTTCTGGTTATCTAAGAACAGTGGTCATCCATTTCAGATTTTCTAACATAATCATTTTTCAATGGTCTGTTTTGTTCATTCATTTATTTATAGCATCAAACCTAATGCCTATTGCATGCTTTTGAAAGGGTAAGTCATTCAATAGATCGATGAATTATTTGATTATGTGATTATTTTCTCTGACTTTTTTTGGTCTGGAAAATATTGTGATTATTATGCAGGTACATTTTTCCTATAGCAAATATAATATTGGGTATGACAATGTTATGCATTAATTGCAAAGTTTGATACTTAAAAACATTTAACACTACTCTCTGAAAACAGGAACAGACAGCCTATTGAATAATGACAATCTTTGACAATCTTTTTTAACTTTATTTTTAGTAGGCTATATACTTGGTATCTGAAGAGAAGGTTTTTCATTTTCTTAAAAGACAGAAAACCTTGTTTGGCTAGTCCCTGGTTGAGAGCTGAAGCTCTGTAGCTCCCTGTTTCTAGGACCTCTGAGTACATGTGAGTAAATCAATTCAATCTTCTGCTTCTGGTTGTTTATCTTTAAGATGATCCACCTGCTGACTCACCCATTCCCGTCCTTACTTCTTTGTCCTACATTATTAAAAAGAAGATAACTTTTTGTCACTTAAACGATGTTTTCAAAGCGACCCCTCAACTTTTGAGGCAGCATTCAAATGCAAAAAATCTCTTGACCTTTTGCGGAAGGAAGAAAAGGCATGGAAAGTTTTCCTTCCTCTGGCTTAAGATACACTTCATGGGATTTTTCTCCACTCTGTACACTCAAATCACATGAGTAATTTGCCCTTGAGTTGAACTGCTGAATTTCTATAAAGATGTGTGTGTGTGTGTGTGTGTGTGTGTGTGTGTGTGTGTGTGTGTGTGTAGTGAGAGATTTGGCCAATGCGGGAAATGAATGCAAAGACATTGGTGAATACAGTTTCCAGCCATCCAGAAAATGCTCGGTCAATGCCCATTTCTGAGTTAGGTAGAGCTTGAAATGGCATAGTTTCCAGAATGATTGTGACTCCATTGTAGGAGCTATTTGGACTGCAGTTCAGGGAAAGACCAGATGAGCATGATGTATCAAGAGCTTCTCAGAAAAAAGGTGCTACACAAACACATGGCACTTTTATTATTCCAGTTTGGCCCCCTTTGGCTACAGATTTTGGCATCAAACTGTCATACATTTTCTGGAGACCTGTTTTACATTTTGCTTTTTTCCTGTTCACTAATTTCTCTTTTCTGTTTTTTAATATTCAATTATGCCTGGGGATAGCATATGCCCCCCTTTTTCTCGCATACACATAGTGAACAATCAATCTCCATACACATAGTGAACCCTAATCAACAGAATCACACAGTCTATTACCATTTTTCTGAAAAATAAAACAAGTTACCTGTTGAAGGAAGTTTTACCTGTCATGGTGAAGATAATTGTTACTTGAGCCATAATTAGCCTAGTACTGGACTGAACTATATGTCTCCTGTGCCCTGTTTGCACATCCTAAGACTGACTAAACTCAATAGGACCTTTATAGATCTAAAGGTCTCAAAAAGTTGCAATATGCAATCATCTTTGTATCTATAAATCCAAACATCAAAAAAGAAAAAAATATATACTATTTAAAGCCGCTTGAGTTGGCAAACCAAATGTGCTATCCATTTATAAGTCTATAATTTTCTTTGAGTGGTTAAAAATCTCAGATAGTTCTTTTCATTAAAAAAAATTCTTCTATAAATATAGCATATACTCCTTTCTCCCTTCCGAACAATCAGTTTTTGATGAGTTCTAAAGGATCTTATAAATTCAAGCTTTCAATATGACTTTCATGTTTTGGTAGACTATATGAAGGAAATTTACATTAATCTCCTTGAATGTTGCATTTCATTATCGACCAATTAATTTTAAACTTCATGAAAACTTACAAACATCACCAATTCAGACTACTAAATTCAGAATGAGCACACATTTATACCCATGACTGCTGTTGAATAACTAACCAAAATATTAGTTTTGACTGAATTTGGTGGGTCCTTTTTGGTGGAAGTTCAATTCCAAATCATTAGCTTTTTCAAGCAAATGCTTAAGAGCTGTCAAAATTTATATCTTTTTAAATGCAACTTCAACTTCTGAATTTTAAATTACTGTCATTGTGTAATTATTTTATGTTTTTAGTATACACTCATAATAAATTGTCCTGATAGAACCTGAATTTCAAATTCTTGATTTGCAATTTATCTTCTGATTATGAATTTTCTCAGACTTAGGGAAATCATAAATGTTTATTAAAACTCATAACTATTTCTGTCTTGATCACCTGGCTGGGTACTGTTTTCTTCTCTCAAGGTATTCTCATTGGGAGATAATAGTGATAAGTACTTCATACCTTCCATAGATGAGAAAATCCAAAAATCTATGGTCTTTGCTAAAAAGAGGAAACATTTCAGGAGCGGTGAGTAAGTTTTTCATGTTTCATCTCTAATAAATTAGACGAGTCACTTCTAATTGGGAAAAATAACTACCTAAATATTAACAGTGAATGTTTTTGTCTTAGCTTTGGTCACAAGGTGCTTTGACATCCTAATACTTCTGAATCTGTGGAAAACGTTTTAAGAATGAAGACTGGGAGAAAAAAATGCAAGCCCACTTAACACCTCTTGCACTATTCGTCTCTTCATTGTGATCCAGTCAGTAGCTGTTCAGCTGCTTGTCTTCAGCTCCCACTCTGTGGGCCTGTAATTAATACACTAGGGCAACTTCTTCCCGATGCCATACTCTGTTGATATAGCTATGAAAACGGACGGAGCGCCCATGATAAGGTTTCCATAGTGACTTGATTTTACTGCAGGATGGGAGAAACACGGGACTAGCAAAGACAGCAGGATAAAAACTGCATCCTTTGATTGTGTTTCATCCAAATTAAATTCTGATTATTTTTTTTCTGGTTCCAGTAAAGAGCCACAAACACTTACTCTTTGGAACTAAAACAAAAAACTTCATGAAACATTTTGAAAGAGGAAGCCCAGCGTTACTCTCTTCCCCAAACGTGAACTATTTATTGCCACTAAAGTTAGGCTGCCTTCTAAGGGTCTGAATGTTTGTTCCCTCTAAAAATTCACATGTGATGGTTTTAGGAGGTGGGGCCTTTGAAAGGCGATTAAGTCATGAGGGCTCTGCCTATATTAAAGGAATTAGTATCTTTATAAAAAAGGTCTCAGGGAGATCCTCACCCCTCTCACTATGTATGAACACAAGAAGAAGGTACTATCTACAAACCAGACACAAAATCTGCCAGCACTTCAATCTTAGACTTCCAGACTTTAGAACTGTGAGAAATAAATTTCTGTTGCATATAAGTCACCCAATTTATGGTATTTTTGTGATAGCAGCCCAAATGCATTAAGACACTGCCCTTGCCGTGCTTAGACTAAGGAGATTGTTTCCGTTGAATATTGACCAAAAAGTCTTGTTGGAGCAGAAGGTCTCAAGGACATCATTTTTTAAAAAATGTGCTCTATGTTGACAGCTCCAGAAAGCACCTTTTCCCTGAGTCAACATTTTGTCAGGAATGAATGAGTTCACTGATCTGCTATAAGACGAAGATCATAATGTTGTGCAGACCAATCCTGAGTCTCTACAGCATCTGAGACCAACAGCCCATGGCTTATAAACACTATCTAACTTAATCTTTGAAGAGATTTGGTGTCCATAATTACACTGATGATTAAACACAGATGCCTAAACATACAAATGGTCACAATCACAACCTTTTAATTATTGTGATATTCTTTAATGTGAGAGGGGAAGCAAAGAGTATATTCTTTTTCTCTTAGATATAACTATATGGAAACACAGAGCATCATTCATGAAGTCATTTTTCAAAAAGAAGAAAATTTTATCCATTGTGTATGTGTTTGTGAGTGTACACACTTGCTAACACAGGAATATAGGTTATCATGAGAAGGAATGCATATAAGAAGATAATTAATTGCTTCTGAGGTCTTTCATACCATATCTTCTTAAGGTTCAAGCTTTAAAAATCACCTCACTCACAAATTAATTTATTTAAAGCAGGGTGATATTAGGGAAGACAAAACAGACTTTGAATTCAGTCATTCCTGGGTTTAAATCTTTGTCACATGTTATCTGTGTGATTTTATGCAATATTATTTAGTCTGCTTGATCTTTAGTTTTTTTATTTGTGAAAATATGAATGCCACCTCCTTTGCAGGATTGTTGTGAAAATTCAGCAAGATCTTCAGAGCTTCTAGCACGGTGTCTGGGAAAGAGTAACTGTCAATAAGAACCACTGTTTTATTTGGGCTAGGAAAATCTCATACTACAGATAGGAGGTGGGGCCTTTGAAATGTGATTAAGTCATGAGGGCTCTGCCTATATTAAAGGAATTTGTATCTTTATAAAAAAGGTCTCAGGCATAATCTTTACCACTGGGCTCCTGGGTAGTAAAGGAGGTGGAACAATTTGTTTTGAAAAAATACAAATGAAAAACTAAAGGTTCATAAGTCTTAGCCCTTTCAGACAAGTTGTTTTTACTTGCTGTAAAGTAAGATCGCATTTCTTCATGTCTTCACCCCTTTCTGTCTCTCTCAACATTCAAAGCATTCTTTACCCTGGACAAATTCTGCAAAAGGAGATCAGGTTTTTAATTCTTCCATAGTCTTTTAGTTGGTGATTTCTAAACCAGCGTTACATAGATTAAAATAAAAATTTAAGAATTAGAAGATGTGCTACAATAGAATAATTCAAATGTTAAGGCACATTTGAATCACTTGAGAAACTTGATACAAATGGAGTTTTGCAGAACCTTCCCAAAAGTTTATCATTCTTGAATATAAGTCCCAAGTTCTCACATTAAAGAATATATATATTTTACTGTGGTAAGAATACTTAACATGAAATCTACACACTTACTTTTTAGGTGTGCAATACAATATTGTTGACTATAGTTGCAGCAAGCATCTACATTTCAAAAATTTATGTCCCAACTATCTCTGATTTAGTTGGGTCACTCTCCAGACAGAACATTGCTGTCTTAAAGCTTGTCTAATCAACTTTTCACCCAGTGTAGCTTCATTTATAACTTGTGATTCCATGCAAAACTGCTGCGGAGGGGATGTTTTGTGTTTTGTAGGAACTGAAACTTATACAATTTTTGGTCTACTGTAGGAAAACAAAACATAACAAAATCTTGCATTTACAACTTTTGCCAAACCTATGATCGTGTGAACATATTGTTAGAGTTTTTCCCAGGATCTGGGAGGGGACCCATGTAAAGAGGTTTTCTGAAACATGAACCTTATTAGCTTCATACATATGCTTCTGAACACCACCCATGACAATCCATCCCTGTTACTATCTCTATTTTATGGGATGAAGAAACTGAGGAATGGAGACATTAAGTAACTTGCCTGTGGTCACACAGCTTATCAGTGGCACAGCTGGGATCTGAATCCACGCAGCCTGATTCCAGCACCTTTGTTCTTTTTGCCATAACAACACAATGCCATCTGTAGATACTTCCTGTTTGCTGAAACCCATAGAGACAAGCTTCTCCTTATTTCTGTTACATAAGCCACAATTAATGTTATTTGTGGATGAAATAATTAAAGTTCTGAAGATGATAAATGAAAAGATAAATTAATATTCCTCATTAATATTCAGTTAATGCATTATTTAATTGAATAATAAATATTAATAATTAATAGTGCTGAAAGCTTCATTATTCAGAGAGGAAAGAAAGCATAATCCTAACCCTGCAAGAATATAGCTACATCCAACAAAACCGGGACAGAACAAAAGCAAAAAATAATCCCCCAAACAAAAAAACTAAACTAATAGCAGAGACCACTCATTGTCTAGTTCAATATTGTGTTTGTAATGGATCCTTCAATTATTTCTGCTTAGAGTGAAGACTACATTGCAGTAAAATGTGGCCATATGACTAAGTTCTGCCTGAAGAGAAGTTAAAACAGAAGTGTTATGTGGCAGTTTTCAGAAACCCTTCTTAAAAGATAGCTGACCTACTTCCTTTGTTTCTTTCTCTTCCCCCTTTCTCTTTTCTGCTGGATGGATACAGACTGATGGCTGGAACCTGAGTGACTATAAGGGTCCATGCAGACAGTACATTAAGGGAGTTAAAGTATCAAGATAAACAAGTCCCAGTGATCATAAACCACTATATAGCCCTGAATCGCTTATCTCCAGATTGTGTTCATCAGAGAGAGACAGACTACTATATAATTTAAGAAACTTTTTGGGGTGTTTTCTACCATCTGATGCTGAACTTAGTCCTAACTGATAAAACTCTTTATTGAGAATGCTGACCACAGTCATCATTCTTATAAAAAGGTTCTATTGTTTAGAGTAGGTATAAAATAACTAATACCATAGGACCTCATACTTTAATACAGATGCATTCTTCTTTTTCTTTCTTTTCTCATCTCTACAATAAATCAAAAAATCAGCCAGGCGTGGTAGCGCATGCCTGTAATTCCAGCTACTTGGAAGGTTGAGGCAGAAGGGTCGCCAGAGCCCAGCAAGTCGAGGCTGCGGTGGCCGGGAGCGGCCACCGCACTCCAGTCTGGGCGACCGAGGGAGACTCCAACTCAGATGCATTATTCTTATTCATTCAAGTGAAATTATCCCTCACTTATCCTTACTTTGGAAGATGATCTTATTATTATTCCAGTCACACTACTATTTATCAGATTAGTGTTACAGTTTTTCCTTTGGAATTGTGTTGATGAGGGTGGTGGGAACGGAAACAACCTCCAGTTTCCAGACACAGCAGTGATCATAGTGCCGTTTGGAAGGACTAGCATTACATAATACCTGAGGGGCAGTGGTGCAAGCTTGGCACCTGAGCATCTGTGATGGATGAGATCTGACTGACCATCCTTCCCTTATCTCTACCGACGGTCCAACCTGCTGCTTCACTCTTTCCAGGGTTGCTGTTTGCTTTCCAGTATCCTTGCAATCGATTATTATTATTTTTCAATCTTCTCAGAGGCCTGCCCTGAGTCTGAATTAATAGCACATTCTGGCACTCCCTGTCCCTATCACTCAAATCTAGTGAGGGGGACTTTGAACTTTGAGAGACTGAAATGAGTCTTCTAGAATTCGGGGAACATAGTTTCAACACACTTCTGAAAAAAGTAAAGGTAAGAGTTGGTACTGTCATCTGAGTTAGCAGGGCAGAGGGAGAGGAGGGCTAAGGCCTGCATTTAGGGCTAAAGTGAGCAACCGCAGGCAGCATTCCAAGAACGTGTTAGGGGCTTCTTATAAATGCAGCTACTAACATAAGAGAGCTGGTATAGGGTCATGTTGGGTTCCATACAATAGAACCACTTGGGGTGTAATAGAATCTCAGCAGAAGGATGCTGGAAATGGAAAAGCAAGTCAGAGAGAAATGCATCACTTGCATTCTATAATTATAATTTAATAATCTTTGCTGGGATCTCTGAAGAATTCAACAAAGTTTCCATAAGAGAATAAGGTAGACATTTGTTTAACTCTGAAAAGCCATCCTACTAAATATTAAGAACTTTCTGACCTTTCCTTATTTTCACTCCCTCTTTCCCTTCTCCTATCACATTCAATCTTATTGAGTTAGCAAGAATAAGGGAGAGTAAGAGGAAGCAGGTTGGCAGAGAGAGAATACCCATTCTCCTCCTCTTCCTCCCACCAACACCCCTCAGTCAACCTCAAAAGGGCCGGGTAATAGGTTTCACTTTATATCAAATTAATGTGATTATTATAAGGGACCAGGCATTCTGCTTTCCAAATTGAAACTATGTTGGCATCTCAAAGTGATTGTCAAACTTCTACTAACAACTACCTTTTACCACGTACTGTCCATGCTTACAACTAGGTAAAAAAAATAGGGGGCACCTAAAAGTAGCTGACATTTGAACATGCAGGACTGAGAGGAAATAATCATAAAAGCAACATTATTTTTCCTCTCACTATTCTTTTATGATTATTCCCTATGACTCCCACTTGCTCAAATGTCATTTACTTTTAAATGCCTGGGCACTTAAAATGAGGCAGGTGATATATCCTTCCTCACCTTGGTTATTGTCCCTTTTCTGTGATTCATTTTGACCTCAGGAACCATTGTTGTTGTTTTGCTCAGATTTCTCCCATCAGATGAAAACACACACTAAAAATTGCATATTCTTAATTACTTTATTAGTGTGTAAAACTCCTGCTTTCTCTAGAATAATCACCACTTCAAAAAGATCCTCAGAAAGATAACTTTAATAACAAGAAATTTCATCAATGTTGTGGTTTCTAGCAAAGGAGAAAAAGCATTTCATATGTGGCATCTTTCTGGCAATGCTCAAAAAATATGATATTGAGAATGTTATATATGATGTGGGCACATTGGACTCTCAGTATATGTTTAATGAATACATTAGTAAATAACTTGCCCTCATCCAAACGGCACAGTTGGTGGATGTGATGCAAATGCAAGCATCTGAGATGTGGAGGACGTTGGTGGAGAGTGGTAAGCACCACCACACAAGAGGTGGTCGTGTAGAAGGTAGGAGCTCTGATGCTTAGTTATAGGAACAAAATTGACTAATTCATTGTTGCAGAAGCTATATTGATAGTGAGAAATCATCTACAATTTAGAGTAATCACTTTTGGGAGGAGGGATAACAATAAATTAACTGAATGAAACATTATCTTTCAGTACAGTGCACTGTTATTTCTAAATAAATAAATAAATTAGACCAATAGAAAAAGAACTAATTGCTCAACAATTGTTTATTAAAGGACTAAGTGGTATTAAGTGGTGATATTATTTGTAAACTAAATATACCTCAGTGCTATAGCTGTTACTCATATTTTCAATGTCAGTGATTCACATCCAAATATTTCCCATATTTTCCCTCATATATTACATTTTAGTTGTCTCATCTACCCCGTAGGCTAGAGATGGAAAGAGTCTTTGATATTATTTCACTAATATTCAGCCCAAATTTTGCTAAATCTAATTTTTTACCTGTTGGACATATACCCCTACCACATGCACCTTGCATGATAATTTCTTTGCTGGAAAATAGATTATACATAATGATGGCATAATATATATATATACTATGTGACTAACACAAATATTACATACATGATTAATGTGTCTTCATGTGATATCATTTACTTTCTGTTGTCTATATTTAGGCATTTTCACCTTGTTGGTACTGAACTGATATATTTATCCTATAAATGCTATAACAGTTACTGGATATTTTCTCATCACACTTCAGAATTGCTCAAATGTCCCTACCTTTTGGAAACTTTTCCTAATTACCCAGACCATGTTGGGTATCCCTATAATTCTAGAAATAGCATTCACCATAAGTGTTAAAACTGCATTTGTGCTTGATATCTAGCTTTGTGAATGCAGTATAATCTCATTAGGAGCAGAGAATACACACTCTCTTGTTATCAGCATCTATCATAATACCTTGCTGATAAAGTAGGTATGCATACCTAGTGTATTGTCTGGTCCACATGAAATATCCTGTGAATGAATGAATTCAACAGAGAATAGTTGAGAATTTAATAGCCATAGTTTGATTTAGATCCATTTTTCTTGGTCAAACTGTGATCATGTGTCAGCTGAGATTGCCAATTTCATATTCCAGACCCCTTAAAAATAATTATCTTTTATTTATTTGACAAATATCTGTTATCACCTATTATGTGTAAAGCTTAAATTAATTTCTGAATGCTTCATCTTTTTTGATAACCTGGTATCTAAAAGTTAATCAGATAATTCTAATTTTTTGGAATGAAAGCTCCCTTAAAGATAGTTTAGTCCAAATTATTTTATAATAAAGCAATTTTTTAGTAATACATCTGAAAATTGGTTTTCTGATACTTTTTAGACATTTTAATCACCCTAAAGATATTCATTTCTTCAAAAGGAAGCCTAATCATTTATTGTACCTCTTAAATTGTTAGAAACTTCTTATCATCCTGAACTCTTTTATACTGTAAAGTCCCCTATGGGTACTGGTTTTGCCCTTTGGACAAAAGCCTCAACTTTCAGACAATGAACCTATCTTTATTGGAAGGAAACTCTGATGACTTCTCAATGAATTTAAACATTCATGGCTTTTTTGTCTGTTTTTCACTGAAGTTCTTCCCAGATATTTTTGCCTTACTGGTCATTTATATCTTATTAACTCTTTTAAATGTGGTGTCCAAAGTGAGTATAGTATTTCCCAGATCATCAATTTATTCATCTGAACTGTGAAAAGTATGGTTTATATGAGGTTCATAAGGATCTTAAGATTCAATTTTAACTCACTGGCAGTTTATCCAAAGATCACAGGGCATGATGAAAGCACTATTTTCATTAGTTCAGTGCTGCCCAACGCCACAGAAGAAATGAATAGCATAATAATTGGCCGAGGAAAAGTGATATTTTATCAATTCATTTCCCTTTGCGATATCAATGATAAAGAACCAATTAACCATTGCTTTGGGTCTGCTCTACCTCTTACACCTTGAAAGTCTGATGATACATCACAATTATTTACACTACAGATTTTTAAAAAAAATTATCAGTGCATTTATTAAATTATGTCTGCCAGAAAAATACATGCATGATATAAGACAAATAATATAGACTGTGAAAGAGAATATTGACTACCTCAGCTTCAGACTGAGGATCAAACATGATCAAACTTATTTCAGCATGTCCCTAACTGTGGATGTTTAATTAGATCATGTACCCTGAAACATAATTCTGCTATAAGACAATAAGATGTATTCCTCTTTCTAGCAAATAATTATCAAACTCCATGATGTGTTTTTTACACATGCCACTCTGATTTGATTTTTGAAATTATTACACTTTTCGAAAATGCACAAAATAACATATCAATGAATAAAAGAAAGAATGTGTAGAAAATAGGAAAACATGTCTGAGAACATATTGTTAGTGGGATTTCCTATTAGTATCATCCTAATCTATTTAATATAGTAGATACCTCAATGAAAGCTGCGACAAACCCTTTTGGAAAAGAAGTTGGTATAAACAAACCAAGTATTGTTTAGATATTCATTTAATTTTTCAATTATTCAATCTATAGCAAGTATATTTTGAAGAAAATATACCTACTTACCAAGTTGCCAATGGTGACATTTTATTAGGCTTTCTTAAAGAAGTGACATTGGATATAAAACATAGAAAGCCATAGTATGAAATGCTGGTTTACTATTCCCTAGATCTTTCTTCTTACTATTTGACAATTTCAATGCTTTTGATCCCTAATGTGCATTTTTCCCTGTGTAATCTATAAATTACACTCATTATAGAAGACAGTTAATTGAGAGGAATATTTCACATTTTTCTCTTCTTAAAAATTCTTCAATTTAGAGTCAAGTTTGATTTCCTTTGTGAAACTATTGACTGAGAGCTCTTAATCATCTTTTTAAAAATGCTTTTAGAAAAGCCATTTTATAAAAATTGCCTGTGAAAACTTTACTATTTCTACAGTTTTGGAGAAGATAATTGAATTTATTGGCACAGTAGACAGAGGGGAAAAATTAATCCTTACCAAAAAGAAGGAACCTGCAGTTCAACTGAGATACTTCCTTAAAAGTAAGCAAAACTGCCAGTTCTCACCACTTTAGTGTTTACTCTGACTTCAAGAGAGGGGAACAGGAGTAAAAGAAGCCCATTTCAGTGCCTGCTGACTCAGACTGGTTTTCCTACTGCTGCTGAGAAGGCAGAGTTGGTTACATAATGGTGGGAGCTTAATGGTCAGCCCTGGCATTGAAACAGACACTTGTGCTTAATCACTTTTTCATGCTCCAGTAAGTAAATTGTTAATGGACAGATAACACCATCTTAATCTCTGATACTATTTCATGGAAAAACGATACTACCAGTCCCAGGGAAGGAGAACTAAAAAAAAAAAAAAAAAAAATCATAGGTGAGGTTAAAAAGTTTAAAAGCAGCTAACTGACTCATATCTAGCTTTGAGTTTAGCATTAACTTTCAGATAAGAATAAGTATTTGGATACTAGTTTACCCCTTTAGAAGCAAGAGCTATTAAAAGTGTGGAGAGACAAAACGAAAGGTCTTTGTCCATGTGTGAAGTATCACAAGATGAGATGAAATGCCAGTCCAGCTTTTGCTCTTACCACAAGGGGGACAACTTCTGTAGGCAGAAAAAAAAAAAAAGAAAGAAAGGAAAATAAAGAAATTTTAAAAAGAGAGACCCAAAGAAAGCGAAGGCTGTTTATGCGTAATTCTCTTCTCTCCCTCCCCCAAACTCACTGAGAAAACTGGTAAAAGACTAAAAATGCCAAGGAATTGCCATGCGATGGAATTTAAGAGAATGGGACCCATTAATATGCTCTTAGCACTGATTCTTTGTCATCTTATTTCATAGATGTGCAGGCAGCTTCTCTTGAAACACGATTCCTAAGCTGCTCACTCTCAAGTTGTTTTTTGTTTTCTGTTTTTTTAAGCCTGCTCAGCATGTGGAAAGAATGAGCATATTCCCTTTTAACTGGCAAAAGGAAGTCTCATATGACTGTGCTTTTTGAGAAAACCAAAAGTGTGTGTGTGTGTGTGTGTGTGTGTGTGTGTGTGTGTGTGTGTGTGTGTGTAAGTAAAGTGACTAAAAGGGTGGGGAAGAAAAAGAAAAACAAATGTTCCATAAAGTGTGTGTGTGTGTGTGTGTGTGTGTGTGTGTGTGTGTGTGTGTGTAAGTAAAGTGACTAAAAGGGTGGGGAAGAAAAAGAAAAACAAATGTTCCATGAACCTCCTAATTGATATTTTGTTTTCTTCCCACCCGAAGTCATCTTTACTCTTAAAGGTTGCTTAAAGTCCACATAAGTTCTTTCTTTGTGTCATTTTAGTATCATTACTTTATATGTCTGAAATTTTTCTTTCTTGTCTGAGATTTTTAGGACTGTGCGCATGTTTTAGAATTCGTAATATCTTCGCAGAGTGTCTACTCATTGTAGTAGTTCAGTCAGAGTAGAGAGAGCATATGAAATGCTTTGTGACTGAGCCATTCATCTGCAGTGACTGCATTGCCGTATGAGAGAGGCAAGTACTTTGGATTTGGAAGCAAAGATCTGTGTCAGTCTCACAAGATAATCATAACTGTAACCTAACTCCAGTAATAACAATAATAATAATCGAATGATAGTAAATATCACTTATTGAGTGATTACTCTATGTCAGGAATAGCATTAAATATTTTACAAACATTATCTCATGTAACTGGTGCATTAACCACAGGAGGTTATCAGAGTCTCTGTTTTATAGATAGGACACTGAGGCTTAGAGAACTAGAGAAATCTGCCCAAGGTAATACATGGTTGGTCATTTATAACAGAAATTTTATTAGAAATCGAGTCTATCTGCTCGGTTTCACTATCTGTAAAACAAAGGTGTAATCTACTACAAATTTTGCTGTGCTTAAGTGGGATTACATGAGTTTTGTTAACCAAAAAGTATACATGCAAGTCTTTGTATTAAGATGAGTGTGCATTCCTTATATGTTAGGAACAGAAAATGAACTCCTCACAAAGCAGAGTGCAAGGCAGAGGAAAGAGACAGCGAGTCATTTCTTCTCATGGTCAAGTTCTGGGCCTTTTCACCCACCTAGTGGTCTCTTGTCACTTTCCTGACATTCAGCATTACTCCTCAAAGAGAGCAGAGCAGTGTTTTCCACATTGGCATAAGAGGACTGTGGCATATTGTTGGAAGATGAAGTAGTATAGACATTTACTTTCACTTTGAGATTAGAACGCTTTGATTGGAGAAAGAGAGAGGAAAACTTGAAGACAGAACAGGCATACTCAATCCTCTCCTCTGATTTAGACTCAGGACTTTACCCCGAGGTTTCAGCTCTGTCAGTGACTCCCTGACCACCTTCCAGGGGGTTAGTCACTGAGTACGGGAAAGGATCAGGTTTGTTGGCACAATTCTCCCATAGGAACAATCCCCAAACTTTAACCAACAAAACACTTTTCTAACTACCCCTCCAAGCCGATACATTGTCATCTTATTAGAAAATCATTTCTGAGATTTTACAGCCCAATGAGATGTCAGGGAGCCTATTCATCTTCATGTGATATACACTTCTAACATTTTTACATTGTGCTATTAAGTCTGTGTTAAATTAACACCAAAAAACTATCTTTTCCCTTCCCTATCAAGAAACATTCATGAGAATTTTGATGACATTAAATACGTATAAGATTTCCTTCCTCCAAGAATATGGTGAAATTGTGTGGATATTTTACTTATTTTCAAGGAAAATATGCATCGTCTAAACAACATCAATCACTTAGAATATATAATCACATATTCATAAGGGCAGATGTAGGGTACTTGGAGTTTAAAATGTGCTTCATTGAAAAGCATAGAAAGACAGGTTTCTTGTTATTGTTTTAACCTTTGATTATTAATATGAATTTTAAACAGAAACTTCAGTATTTCAAAATGAAACAAGCAGAGAATAATATTGTTGAGAAGCTTTCAGATAGTTTAGTCCTAATTTTATATGCTGTAATTGTTTGTTTTTCTAAATTTTCCACTCATATATGGAACGCATAAACTGTTTCTTTTTATAAATAAATATGAATATATTAATTTATTCAAGACTGATTAGAACCTCTTAGATACTTAGCATTTCAATAAGTTTGAAAAAACAAACATCAAGGTTCTTAAGGTAATTGATGAATCTCATATAATTTAAAATTCTAGTTATATGCTAAAGATGTAAAGTTGACTATAACATGGTTTTTTTGAGATGATTTATGAGGGGTGGGAAAAGTAGTGGATTCACAACTATGTACTCAGATAATCAGGGATGTTCAAGAATAAAACTCAAAATGAAAGACTTCTGGCTGACCACATGCAGAAGATTGAAACAGGACCCCTATCTATTCCCATGCACAAAGGTTAACTCCAAATGGATCAGAGACCTAAATGTAAAACCTCAAACCATAAGAACCTTAGAAAAGGAAGGAAATACCCTCATGGAAATCGGAACTGGCATCCAATTCCTTAACAAAACCCAAAACCCACAGGTCATAAGAGAGAAGATAG
Organism: Carlito syrichta; assembly: GCF_000164805.1. Classification (NCBI taxonomy): domain Eukaryota; kingdom Metazoa; phylum Chordata; class Mammalia; order Primates; family Tarsiidae; genus Carlito; species Carlito syrichta. The sequence goes on from NW_007258356.1 coordinate 656,973, forward strand.
ACAAGTGGGACCTTATTAAACTGACAAGCTTCTGCAAAGCCAAAGAAACCATCAAGAGAGCAGGGAGACAGCCTACAGACTGGGAAAAAGTATTTGCCAACTCCAGGTCTGACAAAGGCTTAACATCCCGGATCTACAAGGAACTCAAACGTGCTGAAAAGAAAAAAATAAACAATTCCATTATAAAATGGGCAAAAGATATGTACAGACACTTCACAAAAGAAAACATCCAAGCAGCCAACAAACACATGAAGAAATGCTCAACTTCACTAATCATCAGGGAGATGCAAATCAAAACCACACTGAGATACCACCTAACTCCAGAATGGCGATTATCAATAACTCAAAAAAATAACAGCTGCTGGAGAGGGTGTGGTGAAAAGGGAACACTTCTACACTGTTGGTGGGAGTGTAAACTAGTGCAACCTCTGTGGAAAGCAGTGTGGCGATTCCTAAAAGCTCTAAAAATTGACCTTCCATATGATTCCACAATCCCCCTACTGGGAATATACCCTGAAGACCTCAAATCACTTTATAAAAAAGAGACCTGCACACGTATGTTTATTGCAGCGTTGTTCACAATAGCAAGAACCTGGAAACAACCATGCTGCTCATCAAAAGAGGACTGGATTTAAAAAATGTGGTACATATACACGATGGAATCCTACGCAGCCATAAAAAAGAACAAAATCATGAATTTCGCAGCAACCTGGATGGAACTAGAGTCTATAATACTGAGTGACCTCTCACAGAAACAAAGATCCGAGTATCACATGTTCTCACTCATATAATGGACCTTGAACATCCAATGTAATACTATAAGAAAATGACTGACGGTACTGGGAAACTATGGGGGGGAGGGGGATGGGATTAACAGTCGCCAATATCTGTCTGGGGATGGGGAAACACCTCTTATCAACAGGGTGCCTGAATGAAATGTAATTGTACACCTAACCCTTAACTGTACCCCACAAAACCATAATAAAAAATATTGATTAAAAAAAAAAGAAAGACTTCTGATGCCACTTTGGCAAAGATATCAATGCAAGGTGTTAAAAACATTAGAGAAAAGATGCAAAATTATAAAGCACAGGAAAGCTTCATGATGACTGACATCTAGTGCCATCATATGGGCAAAGATGCTGATCATATTATAAAAAAATATGATTATCACTAGATGCCAAATAAAAAATCTATAAATTAAGAACAATGAAGAATTGGTAAACAATGTTTTCTCATATCTCAATTTATACTCCTACCAAATTTACAAGTCCTCAGTATAAGAATATTTTTAAGAAAACAACACAAAAGAGGTTCTCTCTGTATAGAAAGGATAATATTCCATAACTTTATCTCCATTTCTATTGTGCATACAGTTAACAGTTGTGAATGCCTTAGAAAGTCATCTAATTCAAGCTTTTATTTTATAGTCGAAGAAAGCTTAGATCCAGATAATATAGATAAAATTACCAAGATCAGAGAACATGGGATTGGGGGGCCTAGACCCCAGTTCTCTCTCCAGCACAATCAAATAATCTTTCCTCATATTATTATCTATGTTAATGGACAACCAGTGAGCAGCTATGGATTTTCTCTTAATGGACTTTCCTCCTTCCTCCTCCATATACTTTTCCCCAATCTTTATTTATGTATTTCACTTGACACCATTTTCCCTTCAAGACTTTATTGCAGATATGAGAAACTTAAGGTCTTTAAGGTCAGACCTGATCTAACTTAGGGTGCATGCTTTCTCCTTTTGCAGATCTTTGCAAGCTCTACAATCAAATATTTGAAGCATTTGGTTCACATTTTCATAGCAAAAAGACCTGACAGGTCTGATTGTCCTACCGCCATTTGGTTACTCCTCTATCAAACTTTTCATTTTTTTTCACTACCTGTACATTTTTTTTTCACTCAATCCAATAGCTTTTTTGGAAAGCCTTTTTAGTGTAACCACTAAAAATAAACCCTGGTTTCCAAAGAGGAAACACAAGCATGAGAAGTTGTTGTTAAGATTAAATGATAAACATTAAAAGCCAAAGGGATCTAGAGATTATTTTGTTCCATGTTTCCTTTTGTTGGTGTTCAGACAAGTCCATGTCATTCATTCATAAATGTAATTTATGTCCTCTGCTGGTAAAGCTGGGATTTGAAGAAGTAAATGCTTCTGCCTGTGCGATGACCTTAGTAATATTTCCAAGGAACTGAGGGAGAACTCTTTGTCATGTATGATGCTTATATGCTTTCTCACCCACTATCTTGTTTACCTACATATCCCTAAACCCAATGAAGTTTGTATTACTGCTACTTCACAATTGAAGAAACTGACGCTAAAATGGAAGTAAAAAATTATATTGTTGGGTGGTGAGTTTCATACTAGATTTGTCAACTTTGTACGCTGTACTTTAAACATAAGCACTAGAGATAAGTAAAGTTTAAAAGATATGTCTCAGCTAGTGAATGATTTCTTCGGTGTTCAAGAGAATAAAAGCTGCCATTAAGAATGGCGATTCTGCCCGGGTGTGATGGCTCAGCCTGTAATCCCAGGACTTTGGGAGGCCGGGGCGAGAGGACTGCCTGAGCCTGGCGATTCAAGACTAGCCTGGGCAACTTGGTGAGACCTCATTGCTACAAAAAAGTCACGAAAACTAGTCGGGCGTGGTGGTGTGCATCTGTAGTTCTGTCTGCTTGGAAGGCTGGCGCGGAAGGATCACCTAAGCCCAGCAGGTAGGGGCTGCGGTGGCCATGGGGTGCCACTGCACTCCAGCTTGGGTGACAAGAGTGAGACTCCAACTTAAAAAAAAAAAAAAGAATGGCGATTATCTGAGTCACAAGACATTTGTGGAAAGAGTCTAGATCTTAGTGTCAGGGAGCCACAGTCAAATTCTGGCCTATCTGCTTACAGTGTAGCAGCTCAACAAATGGAATCATCATCATCATTATTATTCTCTTTGTGTCTGAAACTAAAGTGTTTTCTGAGGAATAGCATATTCTATATTAAAAGTGTAAGAGGAAAGAGAAGGATCCAAGTTCAGGACAAACTCTTAAAGAGTGCTCTTAAAATTTTTTTTCTTTCTCCAATTATGCTCCTTGTTTTTTATCAGATGAGAATGACTAGGACAATTTATGTAAAAAAGATAAGAAATATCAGGAAAAACGTGGGTGTAGGAGCAACTCACAGATGTATCTGTTAGTGAGTTAAAAATCAACATGTACAATGAGAACCTTTTTACAACATCTACTATTCCAATATCTTGCACAACAACTGTGAACTTTACAACAAGAAGCCAGTCCAGGGAGTCTGAAGTTCAACCTCCTTATCCCACAGAGAAAACAGAGGTCAGAAGATCAGTGACTTGCTACCTATTTGCCTGGTGATGGGATTAGAATTTGTATCCAAGATAGGGGTAGCTCTTTTGTTAATCTTCAAGTGTTGAACCTGATCCCCATTTAAAGACTTACCTTCTTTATGATAAGGTTAGCCTTGTCATAAAGAATTGCCAAAGATTCAGCTGGTAGATGCCAGAAATTATTTGGTTCTCAAGCTATAATCTTTTAAAATCTATCTATCTATCTATCGATCTATCTATCTATCTAACTATCTATTACCTATTTACATAAAGCAGACCTATTTGGGAGCTACGTCGAACAAGCTCTTAGGAAAACCCTTAAAGCAGTTATACGGTACCCACTCATTTTCATTGCATTCTCACTGGAAGGAAGCACTTTGACTCTAATGAATGGAAGACTACAAAGCCCAAGTCAAACTTAAGATGCTATCTGAGCATATGACTCTGGTACTTTTGGAGTGTCCACTCTAGTCTAAATAAACAGATTACTCGGCTAGGTTTACTTAGCATAGCTGCTTGTGCACACTGAAAAACTGGAACCAGTTTTCAGATAAAAATGGATGCACTAATCAAGTGAAGTCTGATGTCTCTGATTAAAATTCATTAGTAAAAGGATTTCAGAACTACCTGAAAAGAGACAATACTGCTGCATGGCAAGTATTTCAAACAATTGGATCAAGATCTGAATAATATTGCTAAAAATGCTAATGCAAGCTTCATCATGTGCTGATTTTGCCCTTGATAACCAGATAAATCAGTGCTTGAGCTTTAAAAGGTTATCCTAGGAATATTTACGAGTATTGGAAGATAAAATTATTACAAAAAAGATATTCATGTAAAGAAAAAGATTCCAATTACTTTCTCTTCTGTGTATATCCCTTCACTTTGAGGCTGATGAAATTGATAGCTTTTGAGAATGGTGAATTTGGATAGTGTTACAATAAATAGACTGTATATTTTGGAGTTAGTCAGCCAAAGCCTACACATCCTTCAAGATGTGAATGCGTAATGTTACAAAAATCTGTTTAGAATTTAGTCAGGTGGACTTTAGAATGTAAAGAAAAAAAATAGTGTTCTTAAAATTAGCTTAACAGCATGGAGTTAAATAAGGAAGGGACAGGCCTCCTGTTTGGGGCATTTGGAAGACAAAGGAAATACATAACTCTTTAGTTTCAGTTTTCTTCTGCTTTCTTATCCAATGAGAATTACTTTGACTTATTAGTTTCGTTATTCAATAAACACTTATCAAGCACACCTGCTGTATGTCAGACACTGTGCCAAATCCTGGGTTTATAAGCACGAGTAAGACAAATACATGTCTTCAAGGAGCCTAGAGTCTAATGAAAACACAGAAAAATACTTGTTGACAATACTAAGTAATATCACAGTGATATCTACAAGGTATTATGGGAGCATAACAGGAGAATATAAATAAATATTAATAGGGAGTTGAGAATTACAGAAAGGGTGGTTCTTTAATACACAACAGAAGCAGAGTTTGTTAAGTGAAAAGGAGAGGGAAAAAAAACCACTAGAGACAGAAGGTATTAAACATATGAGAAAATAGAGATCTGAGTCACTCCTACTAGTTCAGTGAATCATAAGTAATTGTGTATAGCTGGAACAAAGAATATTTATGAGGAGATAGTAAGGCACAAGCTTAGGGGGTACTGGCAATTGACAATAATTGACAGGATTGCAATTGCAAGGGTCTTTGGTAATAAGCGAATGTATTCGAATTTTATCCTAAGAGTCAGAGATTCACTGAAAGATTTTCCATATAGGATTCCCTGATCAAAAATGTGTTTCAGCGAGATCACTTTGGCAAAAGTGTGGAAAATAATTAGGAATGCTCAGACTGGAGGCAGGGCAACTCCCAGCATGCTATTGCAATAACTCATGTAATATTACAAAAGGCAGATGGTAATGAATAGGAGAGACATTTGTGAGGTATGAATTATAGGATTTGGGGACTGATTTGATGTGCTGTGGACACATTAAGTAAAAGAAGAGAGTTTTGTTTTTTGTTTGCTTGTTTTACGGTACCTGACTACACTGAATTTAAATTTGTTCAGATGCTTTGCACAAGTAAGTTGTATCACTATCTATAAAACCTTTTTGAAAAGGACATTGAATGAAGCAATAGTCTTTGAGAGACTCTAGAGATTGAAATAGGAAACATAAGATTGCAAATAAGCAAACACAGTTTCAATGTTCAAATTCAAGTCAGTCTAACTTCATAAACTCTAGGGATTTAAAAACTTGTCAGAGAAATATTGTTGATTTTGACCTTTATCAGAATATTGAACATAACTGCACAAAAGCACTTTAGACCAAATGAAGATATATGGACTGAATGATAATTCAATTTAGTGTGATCCTTACTAACAACTGTGCTCAAAGATTGTCAAATCTGGATGAATAGTAAATGAGTAGTGTGTTGCATGGCTCTGTACTTGGCCTTGTCCAAATACTTGGTCAGAATATTGGATGAAGGTATAAAAGCCATGCTCATTATGTTTTCAATGGGCATTAAAGTCGAAGAGTGAAAACAGGCTACAAGACATGTAGGGTCCACCAAAATCTTAATAGATAAAATTGAATAGGGGTGGGTCACAAGGTTTTGCACCTGAACGCTCAAAGTTACTTAAAAAGTACTTCCTGGCTGAGTGATGACTGTCTATCCCCTCAACACACAAATTAAAAAAACAATAAAATAGAAACTGGAGCACATTCAAAAGAGAATTTTTAGACATTAATGCAAGCAGGGACTCACACACACACACACACACACACACACACACACAACTCAGGAAACCAGAGAAAATTTGAGAGAAACATCATAACTATTGGTAGTCAGAGACTTCAAAGGATGTCCAATGAAATAAAAATTATGTTCTATATAATCATAACAACTAGAACTAGCAGCACTGGACAAAAGAAGAAACCTTTTTCAGTTAATCTCTGTGAAGCATTTGCCCATATTGGAGTTGATAATAACGTGGACTTTGAACCAGACTTGTCCAACAGTACTATTAATTAGCTGTGTGACCTTTGACAGATTTACTTAGGGTCTTGTCTCATTTTCCTTATCAAAAATAAGGATGGGGCCTGGCACAGTGGCTCATGCCTGTAATCCCAGAACTTTGGGAGGGCAAAGCGAGAGGATTGCTTGAGGCCAGGAGCTCTAGACTACTCTGGACAGCATAGCAAGACCTCATCTCTAAAAAAAAAAACGAATGATGGTAGGATCCAACTTTTAAGATAATAATGAGGATTGAGAATTAATACATTTAAAAACACTGAAAAAAAGTGCCAGGGACATAGAAATTGCGTTATGTGCTTGCTTGCTTTAATTTTTACTGGTAGCTATAGGAGCAGACTCCTCAATGAGATAGAAAAAGAAATTTAGAGAGGTACATTTTAAGCAGCTTTAAAAAATTTATGAGTCATTTGTAAGCCAGTATCTGTAAGTTGGTGACAGTTCTCAAGTAAGTAGCCTGGTTGCTGGCTGGCTACCACACAATCCCCATAAGAGTGTATGGAGGGCCTGGCGTGGTGAATCAAACCTGTAATCCCAGCACTTTGGAAGACTGAAGTAAGAGGATTGCCTGAGCCCACGGGTTTGAGATCAGCCTGGGCAACTTGGCAAGACCTCATCTCTACAATAAATAAAAAAATTGGCCTAGCATGGTAGCGTGTGCCTGTAGTTCCAGTTACTTGGAGGGTTGAGGTGGAGGGATTGCCTGAGCCCAGCAGGTCAATGTTGGGGTGGTCGTGAGTGTGCCACTGCTCTCCAGTCTGGGCGATGGAGTGAGACTCCAACTCAAAAAAGCATGTATGGAGAAGCCAACTGCAGGCAACAGCCTCTATCCCAGAATCTATAACAGTATCTGAGCAGATCAGATACTTCTTTCATTTCTGAGCTCATCTTCTTGCCTTCATACCTTAATTTCCCATATATGTTTCTGGCCCCTGTGTCACTGGCCAATTCTGAATTTTCTTTTCTGGCCCACTGTCTTTGACTGTGATCCCGAGTCTTTGCTGGGGGAAGACAAGGAACCAAGAAGACTTTACTTTTAAAAATTCCCAGGCATACACCAAAGTCCCTAGGACCACAATCACAAAGCAAATATTAGATTTCACAGAAGATGGGAAAAGGTTTCTTTTCATCTCAAGATCAGAATAACCTTGACATTTTGTTAGCAGTTGAGTCAATGCACCATTGTTTCTAAACTGTGATTCATGAATACGTATGTCAAATGATCACATCATATATGTTGAATACATATAAAATTTATCTGTCAATTAAGTGTATTTTTAATTTTAAAAAATCAGTGTTTGGCGTTCTTCATACTTCAGAATTATCTCCCTAGCCAATGTAACCACAATTTCTGGATGATATTTTTGAATCACATTCATACCCATTTCACTCTGTCTAGGTGCCACGTGTTTCTCATACTGATTTCCATGGCAGGCTGAAGTCACAAGATTCGTTTCTTAAAAAATAAAATCTATGAAAAAATGACTTGGAAAAACACTCAATTATTATAAACAGTGCTTTCATATTTCTAAGGAAGATTTACCTACTAAAAAGTCTGAACTTTATTTCAGTGGAGAATTCATTGACCTGAGTTTAACCTAGGAGTTTCTAGTTTATTCTTTCATAGTTAGTCTATGATCCATTAATAAATTATAAATCTAGTATATGGTGAAAAATGGTAGATTTGGAACTATTAGTTTTAGCTGCCTTTCTTTGAATATCTACTCAATACTCATTTATTCTTGAAAACAGTCCTCTTTGCTGAGTGTGGTGTCTCAGCCTGTAATACCAGCATATTGGGAAGTTGAGGCGAGAGGATTTCCTGAGCCTGGGGGTTTGAGACCAGCCTGGACAACTTGATGAGACCTCTACAATAAATCACAAAAAATAGCTGGGTGTGGTGGAGTGCATCTGTAGTTCCAGCTACTTGGAAGGCCGAAGGGGATGGATCGCCTAAGCTCAGCAGGTCGAGGTTGTGGTGGCAGTGAGTGTGCCACTGCACTCCAGCTTGGGTAACAAGAGTGAGACTCCAACTCCAAAAAAAAAAAGAAAAAAGAAAACAGCCCTTTAATTAGGGAAAACCTATATCCCCAATTTGCCTGGGACATTTCCAGTTCACTGACGTTGTCGTTGATCAGTATAATTTTTAATAGCTTCACCTTTTACCTTTTCACTCTCAGAAACATCTTTGTTCTGATGACCAATTATATAGATCTCCACCTACAAGGTGTTTATTCTCATTGGTTCTTTTGTTTTGATTTTCTTTTCTCTTTTTGCTCTTGCCTCTCTACAGTCTATCTTGCCTACTGCAGCCAGAAAGAACTTTTAAAAATATAAATTAAGTCATTTTATTTCTCTGTACATAATCCTCCAATGGCTTCTGAGCACCCTCAGCTAAATCAACAGGCCACAAAGACCTAACGAATTAGCTGCTGGCTATATCTCTGATGCAATGTTTTAAAAACTCTCTTACTTTTTATCCAGCCTCATTGCACTGCTTACTCTTCCTTGAACACATCAGAACACATCAAGTATGTTCCTACCTCAAGGCTTTTTCATTTGCTCTTTGTTTCTATTTGAAAATCTTCTCCCCGATTATTCACGACTTATTTATTTACTTTACTTAGTTTTCTGCCCAAATTTCATCTCCTGTGATCACACACCCTATCTTAAATTGCTTTTGTTTCTCTATCCTTCTCTGTCTCCTTATCTTGTTTTATGTTATATTTGATTTGTATATTATTTGAGTTATATCTCTAATGCACCTGTTACATTAACACTCTGGTACCTCCACTAAGATGTATCTATCCTCTTTGAAAAATATTTCTGATTTTAGTTCTTAAACATAAATTAGCCAAGTAGTTAAAATAACTGCATACACTTTGCTCACTTTATAAGACATTTTTAATAACGTTGCCAACTTTCATACATGTCCCTCAATTCTAGGTGCTTTGATTGGTAAGCACTTTCTTTAGAACTGCATGCTTTTTTTTGATGGATATGAATGCAATCTACCTTCTTTGCTTCAACAAATGGATCTATAATTAAATCAGACACTTAGAGGCAGAGCACTTTCTAGAGATCACCCCATACAATCCCTCAGATAGGAAAAAATCTCTACTAAGGTAGAGACAGATTTAATTCAAGTACTTCAGTAGGTGCATGGACATCTGTTTTGGTTTGTGCCGTATCACACCCTTTTGGGAGCTGTCTCTCACTTGCCTGGTAGGGATTATAATTCTTGGCCCCATCTCATCTACCAGTAAGATGGGATCTGACCAAGGATTAACAATAAAAATATATCATTTCTCTATAGATGCAGAGAGTGGCCCAGGTTTCAGAGAGTGCTATAACAAGGAGATCAAATTATCAATAATTTGTTTATCTATCTTTCCACTCTTACCAGGAACCACCAAAGATTATCTAGGGATGACCAGACATCATCCTAATATTGTTCTCAGAAGAATAAAAATCTCCCATTGCCCAGCACCCATTTCACTCTCCAAATAGAATTCTGCTATGTTCTATTTAGTCTTTTCTAGGCCAATGAATATAGACAGAAAGCAAAGCAACATAGTGAATATTGTCCTAGAAATAGATCCAATATTATTGAACTTACAGTCATTTCAAAACTTTCTTTGAGAAAGTCCTACTTATTGCCATGATTTATCGCCCCAATATACCTTCCCTTTCATCATGTCACTCATCTGATTCACTGAAGAATGCACAACCATTTTAGCTTGCCTTCCCTGTTCTCTCCCAGCCTTATGTACTGTTTTCTAGTTATTAATCTCTACAATTATTCTCTTCTCTAAATTTACATTCTGGAATTTTATTAGTAAACTCTTTGAGGGTAAGGAATATGTCTCAGTCATCACTTTATACACCATAATATAGTGTTAGGAATTAAGTTGATGTGGAATGTATGCTTGCCAAATGAATAATAATAGTTAATATTTATTGAGCAATTATTATGTGATAAGAACTAAGCAAAAGAAATACTTCAGTTCATTGGTTCTTACAATAAGACTAAAATAGCCTTTAAAAATTATTTTTTGGAATTCCTTTAGCACAGTTGTGGAGATTTGAGAGAGTGTTTGAATGCTTTTACATGACTTGAATAATAAAAATATTACTTAGCGTGAATAAAGAATATTCATATATTCACTCAATTATTCACGCTGGGTCAGGAAATTGTAGTGAATATACAAAATTAAGGAAGATGCAACAAATTCAGTCACACTTCCAGTTAGAACCCTTCTGCGTCCTCACTTTTACCTCCCACTTCCCTGTCACTGATTTCAGAACAAAGTTCTAACTTATTTTTTTTTTATTTTTTGAGTTGGAGTCTCACTCTGTCACCCAGCTGTCGCCTATGTCTCAAACCCATAGGCTGAGGCAATCCTCTCACCTCAGCCTCCCAAAGTTCTGGAATTATAGGCATGAGCCATCATGCCAGTCTTAATTTTTTGATTTATTGTAGAGATGAGGTCTCGCCAAGTTGCCCAGGCTGATCTCGAGCCCATGGGCTCAGGCAATTCTCTCACCTTGACCTCTCAAAGTGCTGGGATTATAGGCATGAGCCACTGCATCTGGACTCAACTTTAAATTTTTTTTTTTTTAATTTTAAAGATGTGGGGTACAATTCAGGGTTAGGGATACAAATGTTCATTATGAAAGTACCCTTGTTAGCCGGGCTTGGTGGCTCAGCCTGTAATCCCGCGCCTTTGGGAGGTTGAGGTGAGTGGACTGCCTGAGCCCGCTGGTTGGAGACCTGCCTGAGCAACTTGACGAGACCTCAACTCTACAATAAATCAAAAAATCAGCCGGGCGTGGTAGCGCATGCCTGTAATTCCGGCTACTCGGAAGGCTGAGGCGGAAGGATCGCCGGAGCCCAGCAGGTCGAGGCTGCGGTGGCCGGGAGCGGCCACTGAACTCCAGTCTGGGCGACAGAGTGAGACTCCAACTCAAAAAAAAAAAGAAAGTACCCTTGTTAATGAGGTGTGTTCCCCCCTCCTCTGATAGATCCCTATTACTGCCAATCTTGCCCCTCCCCACTCCCTGGCAGTTTCCCACGACTGCTAGTCCTTTTCTTACAGCATTTTGATAATTGTTCAAAGTTCTCTTATGAGTGAGAACATGTGATACTCAGTTATTTGTTTCTGTGATAAATCACTCAGTATTATAGACTCTAAGTACATCCAGGTTGCTGTGAAATTCATAATTTTGCCCCTTTATGGCTGTGTAATATTCCATTGTGTATATGTACCACATTTAAAAAATCCAGTCCTCTTTTGATGGGCAGCATGGTTGGTTCCACTTTTTTGCTAATGAGTAATGCTGCAATGAACATGAGTGAGATGTCCCCATTGTGGCCTTTCTAGGCTTATCCCTATCTCCCACCTAAAATCTCGAGCAAGAGCAAAATCCTGCTAGAGCTCAGTCTAGCGATTACTTAAGGGGAAACGTTTGGAAACGGGAATAATGGGGACTTCTGAGGTTCTGGCAATGGATCTCATTATTGATCTAGATGCTGGGTACATGAGTGCATCTTGAAAATTTATGAAAATTCATTGAGTTGCAAAACCACACGTTTCTGTAGGTATACTATGCTTAAATAAAGAGAAAAAATCAGAAAACAACAAACCACCTTTGGCATTGATGAACTATTTGTAGTTTGCCATCCATAATTTGTCATATTTTCCTCTTTCCTCTAGACTTTGTATATGCCATTCCTTTGGCCCACATCTCCTCTGGTCTGTGCCATGAACTCTTTCTCAGTGTTCTCACCAAATTACCTTGTAACCGTTTGCTTTTTGTGATTCTCTGTCCTACTAGACTCTAATTCTTCAGTACTGTGTCTCCTGGTAGTGAATGTAACTCCAGGTACTCTATATGGTCTTGGTGTAGTGGGAAAGACACACAACTACGCTGGTATGATCCACGGACAGAGTCAATTCTAGGCTCTCTGAAAACAATTTAAAAAGTGCATATATACACTTCCACAGATACACAAACACATTTCTATAGGAGGGTGAATCTAAGTCAGAGAATAGTGGATTTGTACCAATATCATCACTCTGTGATAGCAACACAAACAATATTCAAAAGAGTTTTCTAGACTTTTAGAATGGCAATGCATGCATCTGGAAGACTGGTCTTAAAGAAGCAAATGGGGCTTAAAGAGGCATCTTTCTACTCTTTTCACATGGAGACCCATTAAGTAGCCTGTCGTATATACTAAAACCACAGCTCTGTGACAAATTAATTATTCTAAAGAAAGAACTAATTTCAAGCTAGCCTAATTTCAATGCTGTGGGTTAGGGAGCACAGTGAATGAGCTACCCTTTGTCTGGACTCTGAACCAACATTTAACCTAACAAGGTTGTACCCAGATTACCTACTGCAGAATTTCTCAGTTAGTGATGTTTAAGTGTACCCTCTGATATCTGAGATGGAGATACATTTTATGCAATATTTCATAGATGCCTTTTTTGACCATAGAAACCTTTATTTCATCAAGGTTAGGAAAGAACAATACCCTTTCAAAGCAAATTTTGGAAAATGTGACTTGGAAGGGCACGGTCTTGATGAACTTTTGGAGGTCTGTTTCTCAGTCTATTTAATGAATATTTATTATATCTTCCCTTGAAAATAGATAAAATTATCTAGGAACTTGGGCACATTTTGTTTTAGCTAGACCCAAGTGGATTATTGAGGAATAATAAACTTTGGGCATACTTAGTTTGTGTTGCCCAAAATAGCATGGGGCTTCATCTTGGTTTTAGGATACATGTATTGAACATAAATTCAATAATATACATAGCCGGGCTCGGTAGCTCAGCCTGTAATCCCCCGTCTTTGGGAGGCTGAGGTGAGTGGATTGCCTGAGCCCGTGGGTTCGAGACCCGCCTGGGCAGTGAGACCTCATCTCTACAATAAATCAAAAAATCAGCCGGGCATGGTAGCGCATGTCTGTAATTCCAGCTACTTCGAAGGCTGAGGCGGAAGGATCGCCGGAACCCAGCAGGTCGAGGCTGCGGTGGCCGGGAGCGGCCTCTGCACTCCAGCCTGGGTGACAGAGTGAGACCCCAACTCAAAAAAAAAAAAAATATATATATAATATACATATATAGATGTTATTTGATTTAGTTTCTTTATAATGTAACTTTGGATATGATTTTTAGCATGTTGTGTTCTTATTTTGTTTATCAGTGCTTTAAATTGCTCAAGAAGGTAGATGTTTGGTATAATTTTATAAATTACTATGGTTTGTTGTTTGTATGGTTGTGGATAATTACAAAAATGAAACCTATCAGAGTTTGTAAATTTATGGGAATGGAAAAAGTTCCACTTTTTTGTTTAAGTTTCTAATGTTATAAACTTCTTTTCCTTTCTTCTGCCTGGATCACAGTAATATTTATCTTTATAAGCAAAATAATGCTTAAATACTAATGAGAGAAAAATTAGTGCTAAAAAAAATAGTACATGATTGTGAAAGTGTGATGCAGTGAAAATAGAGTGTTAGGAGGTGGGTTTGACTCCTCTATTCCTGTTCACATGTATGATAGAAAGTAAGGAAAAAGGGGTAAGCTTTCTTTACATTCCTTTTACAAGCTCCTCCCCAACCGAAAAACAAACAAACAACAAAAAGCAAACGACCAATTTCTCTACACTTTATATTGCCAGAGTTAAGATATATTTCATTATCATTTATAAAAGCAAATACACACACCCAATATTGGTGAAAACTTTATGTTGAATTCCCAAAGACCCTATGATCATAAGCAAATGTAAGCTAAATGTTAAGTGGATTTTTTGTTCTTCAATTTAGATTTACAAATTAAAATTTAAATGCAGTTTAACAAGATGTGAGATAGGTCCTTAGATACAATATTAACTTTCATTTAAATGCTTGTTATCTCATTTTCTTTTCTTTTCTTTTTTTTCTGAGTTAGAGTCTCACTCTGTGCCCAGGATGGAGTGCAGTGTCATGCTCACAGCCACCACGGTCTCAACCTGCTGAGCTCAGGGGATCCTCCCGCTTCAACCTTCCAAGTACCTGGAACTACAGGTGTGCGCTGCTGCACCTGGCTAATTTTTTTGGTTTACTGTAGAGACAAGGTCTCACCAAGTTGCCCAGGCTGGTCTCGAAACCCCAGGCTCATGCAATTCTCTTGCCTCGGCCTTCCAAAGTGCTGGATTTTAGGCCTGAGCCACCGCGTCTGGCCAATTTCCGAATCATTTTTGCTACATAATGTTGAAGAATCGGGGGAAAGGTGTTAAAAATTTCAGCACACAGTTATTGAAACATGATTAACGTGATAGACAGAGATAAGACAAGGATGGAATACTGTCATAAAATGATAATTTAACCTCAATATCTGAAAAATGTCTACACAACATTTGGAAATACTAGTTTTAAAGAACAATTGATGTTATCTTTCGTATAGGTAAATAAAACTTTCAAAAAGTGAGTATATCCATTAAATGTAGTAAATTAAATAGACACTAATCTGAGAAGAGTAACATCATAATGCTCTTACTTCTTGCCAGAAATATACTGAATATTTTTCATACAAGAATTTTGTTACTTGTTTCCATTTTGTTACTCGTTTCTATTTCTAAAAGGCCAGAAGATGATTGTGGAACAGAAGCCAAGCACAGGCTTAATCCTGCTTCCTGGCTCAGCCAGGAATCCCGCGCTTTGGGAGGCTGAGGCGAGTGGATTGCCTGAACCCGCAGGTTCGAGACCCGCCTGGGCAACTTGGCGAGACCTCATCTCTACAATAAGTCAAAAAAATTAGCCAGGCGTGGTAGCGCACGCCTGTAATTCCAGCTACTTGGAAGGCTGAGGCGGAAGAATCGCCAGAGCCCAGCAGGTCGAGGCTGCGGTGGCCTGGAGCGGCCACTGCACTCCAGTCTGGGCGACAGAGTGAGACTCCGACTCAAAAAAAAAAAAAAAATTCCTGCTTCCTCTGTTTTCTAGCTCTATAACCTTGGGCATATTATTTAACCTTCCTGTGCATCAATGTCTCCATCTGTAAAACGGACAACTCTCTAACAGGGTAATTGTCAGTATGAATAAATCAATAACTGTAACTTGCTTAGAAGTATGTGTAGAAAACAGTAAGAGTTCCACACATACTTCTAGGCTTTTAGGTGATTTGTCTGGCATGGCACTAAGTAGCACAGTGGCGATTTGAACATGTATTTGCCTAAATTTGGAACTCAAGGTTTTAACAACAGAGAAACTATTTTATTCCATAGAATATTTTTTATCCATGTCAGTAAAACAGTAATAAAATTAGTAATGATTTAGAAATACTTTGTTAAAAATATGTTTCTTTACACTAAGTTCAACAATAGCTTGCAACTGGTAGTGGTTCATAAAGTCATTTAATATACTATTGCATTTGTCTCTCAGAGGGCAGCCTGCTGGGCAGATTAAGAAAATCGAGCTAAAATTAGTATTGCATATTGCAATTATTAACTGGACTCCAATATACTGCGCTGAATAGAGTAAGTATTCAGTGGATTCTACTTTCTCGTGTCCCTAAAACCCTCCTTATTCAAAAAATAATTTTAAGACATTTCTTGTTAACTGATCCCTAGTATGGTATGAATTCATTTTTACAAAGTTTTGCAGTATGCCTCTTAATATTCATGAATGACTGTGTGTCTATATTTATTTATTTTTGATAGCTAGAATAATTGCTTTCAGGCTCATTTTTATATTATGAATTGGAATAGGAAGAGAACTCAATGTTTATTATCAACCAATCAAAGAGTATCACATCAATATATCTCAGATGCTCAGCATAAATGCAAGATTATTTCAGAAACTTGGAGTTGAAGGCATTTAAGTATTCATCTATACTCTTCTGGATAACTTTTCTGCTTATCATTTCTAGTGCCAGGAGAAGGAATCACTTGGAAGAAATCCATTTGATTTTAATATTGCTTACAATGATGATACCACCATTAGTTACTTGCTGTGTGGAAATGTTGTTTGCATTTTGGCACTAGGTCCCTTCAACGTGGTTGTTACTGTTATCTTCCATAATTTACAGAGAAGATAGATGTCTATAAAAATTACATGATCTGCACAAAGTCTCACTGTCATCAGTACATTGAAGCGACGGGACAAAACGTGGACTGTTTGACTCCAACCACCTTAAGCTCTCATCAGTCTGATCACTGGCTCTGCCCACTGACTTGAATAGTCTTCCTTACTCTGAGCTGAAAAGGTAGTTCTTTATTTGGTCTCCACCAACATTCATCCCACAATCTTCTTTGCAAGGCTCTGAGAGAACAGTCTTCATTTTCTACCTAAAATAAGAGGTTTGTCATGAACTCTACATATCCTCTTAGTATTTTGGCTAGTATTAGTTTCTTATTCATACATTTTTATATGTGATAAATTGATATATATTCTGCATAAAATTATACACTTTCACTCCAAAATCTTTGGCACATACTAGAAAGGTAAAAGGTAAAAATAAGCATGATTTTCCTTTTTTAGAAAAATTTGCCCATTAAAAAAATTGTTGCTATTCAAAATTAACATGTCTTTTCAAAATGTCTATTTGACAATTTGTTAAAATAATAAAAATTGCATTTAGTAGCTATAGTTAAGAACTATAAGGTCTCATATATATTTTATACCTTTCAATAATTGTGGCTAGAGTTTATGTAAAATTCAGACTGCATATGAGAGAGATCTGATAGATCCCTATTGATACTTTACTAAAGAGAAAAAATTCTCTGTAAATATGCTGAAACTTTTAAATAGAAATTCCCTGTCAGCAAAAATTGCATCAATAAAACTTCCAAAGAAATCATCTTTCTAGGAATGAATACTTTTTATTTTCTATTTTTCAGCTGTGGTTTTAACTCCCCTGAAGTAAATCATACTGGTTATCATATTTTTATTGCAAAAAAGGAAACGGTTCCCAATCTTGGTTGCCTGTTAGAATTTCATGAGAAGGAATTTAAAAATGAACTGCCCTTGTCTGAACCCCAAGAGCATATTTAGTTCATCAGGGGTGCAGTGTGAACATCATCTACCCTAAGTGGTTCTAATTAATGTGCACTCAGGGTTGAGTTCAGGGTAGAAGTCAATGGAATAGGAAAGGCCATTTTCTCCTGAACAGTACCAAGTGCCATTTTAATTTATTTCCCTTTCATTTCTTCATATACCTTAAAATTACCTTCAAAAATTCTCTAACATGCAATTTTCTTCTAATATCTTCCCATGAGACTTGAAAATACTCAGTAATTTTAAGTTTAAAAAATTGAAAGTGCTGCATGGGCCTATCAGTTTCGATAAGAACCCCAGGGAACCTTCACCTTCCTTGGATTGATCTTGGAGAAACCATACAGCCACTCTGGTCTTCAAATTGCTCACCAGCACCTTCATCTAGTCTCATGCGTTTTGCTTCATTTTTAAAGTTCTTGAAATCTTTGGTGTTCTTTCTGGGACATTCAATGTCTCACAGATCCTAATAGTGAGCAAGGGGATTTTAAAAATTTTTTTATTTTTTTAGAATAACCAATGATATTTTTTTCCTTTCATGCGGACCAAAATTTTCTATTCTTCTGAAAAAGTAAACCCTCACTCTTACTTTTATTCAAATTCTCTCCCAACATTCAGGAATATTGTTTTACATCAAATCCTCTAAGACCTGTGCTCTATGCCATTTGGAATTCTTGCAAACTTTTTGTCATACTTGGTCACCATGAATTTGCTTCATACTTCATTTGACTGCAACATAGAGCATTAAAGCCATGTTTCGTTTCACATGAGACTACCAACACTTCCAGTTGTTCTCTCAAAATATCACCTCCTTATATTTTCTACAAGTATTGTCATCACTGAATACTTAAGAAGTCATGAGTCAAAAGGGTAAGTAGCTGCACTGTCAGTAATTTTCTTCCACAAACGTTGACATACTATATATAAAAGTATAAATGAGTCATTTTCTATTACTTATATTATGCTTCTTGAATTTGTTTGCAAAAGAAAAAAACACAGGAGTAGACATTTCTCATGAGGAGTGCGTACTTGAAATGCACTTGGCAGTAAGCACATGAGAACACAGTAGCTGATGTCATGAATCACAACTGTTCACAAACACTAGAAGCATCATATATATGAACTTTTTACATATGGAAAATTGCAAAGACTCCTGCTGTGCTGTTCCTTTTGGGAAGCAGGCTGGTATGTAGTGTTTAATTAAGTATTTTAAAATCATCTTTTTGTAGGTCTGTTCCACTTTAGCTAAAGTTATGACAGCTTGTCTCTGTTAGTTTAAAAAAAGAAGGCATAGTTTATTCTCTCTCTTCTCTCTCTCTTTTGCAAATACAGAATATTAGCATTTTTAAGTAAAGTGGCCTATTTTATAAATGTAGAAAAGCTAATTCTAAATATGTTAATTTAATGTGCTGTCAATGTAAATAGACATGTAAAATAATTTGATTAAAATCCATCTTTTAGTTTTACAATGATTTTAATAATAATGCATTATTATTAAGATAAAACCACATTCTCTGCCACTGTTTGGAACAATCACAGCTTGGAAGAAATCACCACATAACTAGTTGTTTCATCTTTAATTGTTAAGTGAATTACCTTTCCAAATGTATCCAAAAAAATCTCCCTGGAAAGATTACAAACAATTTTTATTATTTTCTTATACTATTTCTGTGTCACATTTGTCATCGGGGAAGGAAAATCACATTCAGCATTTCTCTTTTTCTTTTCCCCACTCATACTCCATCATAAACTTGAAAACTAAGCTAAATAATGAGTTGGTTCAAATCTCACTTGAAATATAAACCCATTATTCTCGCAAGATAAATACTGAGTTTAAAATTCCATTATCTTGTATAAAAATTATTTTATTTCAATTTTGGAAAAACACATGTAACTTATAGATATGACCTATAATTTTTTTCCTTTGACTTTTGTGTTTGGCAGGTGTTCATAGATTTTGCTAACACTATTAAAAGATATATTTTAATTTAATAATTACAATTTGATAATTAGCTGGAGTCACATTTCAAAGTGCAATTGATATGATTTGGTTTAGCCAACCTGTATTTTGGAAAATACAATACAACTACATAGATACTGGTTTTGTTCCTCTTGTCTTCACATTCATACTTTTACCTTGAACTCCGAGATGTAAAATTTTTGATATTCTGCCACAATCTACTAGCCCCAAGACATCACTGATGACAAAACGATAGTAATCTTTGGAAACATTTTCCCTCAAGTTCCTAGTCCTTAACAACAACAACAACAACAAAGAAAACATTTTTAAGGTACTGAGAAAAATCCAGGGCTTACAAACTGATTTCAGCAACTTCAACTTGTACAAGACCCCGTGTTTGTGAAAACAACCCAAGAATCTTTGAACAGGATGTAATCAACCTCCGATCTGCTGAGAAACACTGCAGAAATGACTTCAGCTGCCAAAAATAATAATGTCGTTTACAAGCAGCTCTTCCTATGTCTAAGGAAGATCTAGTCACACATGCGAGTTTTTGCTGGCTTTGGAAGAACAAGCAAGGAAAAAGACAAATCCCACCTATCCTACCCTAAAATACACAGTGAATCTCAGAACCCCGCGGAAGATGTAGCTCTTTCCTAAAGATGCTGGCAATGTCGAGGAAGACGTGTATCCACAAAATTCCGAATGGTAAGTGACCCAGGATAAAGGGATTTTATTTGGCAGCAAATCTGTGCTGTCACTTTCCCTCCGTAGCCAAGCTGCCCTGTCTTGTGAAGGCAGAGCTGTTAAATTCCTCTTAGTCATCAGCCCCAACCCCAATTTTTTTCTTTTTTCTTTTTTCAAAATGTAATCTGGCACCTTCCCTTAAAGGACATCAGAGGCTATGGAGGGAATATTTGCAAGTGATCCCTTAGATAAGTTCCATCACAAAAGACCTGCACCTACCTTTGTCAAGCCTTGGCTGTTCAGTCCGCATGGGCTGGATGAGAAAAAAGATTCTGTATGATGGCTTCTCTAAATTTACCAGAAAGAAAGGACCAGGGATGCTTGTCCTTTAAGTGTCTCTAAACATGGTTTGCATAGCTGGATCTCAGCTTATCTGTGCCTTTCGGCTTTCGCTTCCATACATGGATCTGTTCCCAACAGTAACTCCAAGCTGTCGAAAAGAAGCTATCTGGCAGCTCTTCGCTTCATCCAACACATGGATGATAAAAATACACATATAGCAATCCTTCCAGCCAGGCCCATTTCCTACCCTGTGATCCTGCCACTATGTGTTTTTTGTGACTACACTTCTGAGATTGGGATTTCTACTCTCCAAATGTTTAGAGTATAATCAATTTTTACCTGTTTCCCACATAGAGCTTTTAGGGTGTGGGTTTGCTTAGTTGCTGAAAAGAGACAGTTAGGGTTCCTTACCAGGGTCTTCATCCTTCAAGCTTTTGGTGGCAGTATGTATATGGGACCTGTGAAGTGTTTAATGAATGAGTGAATATATAAACGAACAGCTGAACAAATGAATACCATCGTAATAACATCGCGTGTGACTGAATAAATACATACTTACCATATCTATTTAATTGGTCATAGCTCTTAACACTCTGGATTATTTGTCTTAAAGGAAAAAATAGCAGAGGGCTAACGTAACCAAAATCTCTAAGAGAAAAGGAACTATTATTTTAAAATAGATTCTCATTTAGGGTGTTGTGGCAGTTCTTTAAGCTATTATCTAGCACATGGCTTGAGATTTAGACTTTTTTTAATGTTAAAGAATATAAACCTGAATAGAATACTAATGATTATTACATTTGTCAATTGTCAGGGATAGCTCAAATGACACATAAATGTGACCTAAATCTTAGGCAGGTATAAATTCTGCTCTACGTAGTAGAGAGAGTTATTCCCTTAGGGTGTTACTAAAATTCTGCTGAACCCTTCAGTTCTTTTGAAATTTAGTTTCTCACTTTAAAAATTTATCTTTCTTCCCCTGCCCCCAGCTTGTTATTCATGTATAACAAGAAGTCGCAATATTGAAAGAGGAGGGAATTTCCAAATACCAATTTTCCATTGATTAGTTATTTTTTTCAAAATCCTGTTAAAACACTTACGGGTTCTCCTATTTGAAGAAGTAAAAATCAATTTGAGGCATAACTCATTTTGTTGGATTAGAAAAGGAATGAGTTTACTTGAAATATTCCAAGCAGAAACAGGAAGGGGACAGTCAAAGCAGGATTGACAAAATGATAAATGTTGCAGGTGGTTGAGAAATACATTGGGGATTCTTTATTATATTATGTATAGTAAAAATTCCCTGAAAATTGACCAAAGAGAAAAAAAGAGTACAAACAAACGATATGTGAAAAAGGAAAAGGTACAAAATGAATGTATTAATGGCACTTTTGAGGATCTCAGATTTTGGTAATCTCTGTGCAGAAGCACTAAGACCACAACAAAAAAGGGCACGATTGTGTGTGTGTGTGTGTGTGTGTGTGTGTTTTAAGTTAAAATATTCGGACACTCCAATCTCCTCCTCTTTACCTCCAATCAGAGCTATTTTATGTAGTATTAATTTATAGCTAATGAAAATTAAGATATGCTATTTTAAAATCCGACCTTATGTAGCTCAGTGCTAGACATGGTAGATGGCTACTTTACCCAGGAGCCATTCAATATCCTCTCTTCTCTTGCCTTTTCTACTTTAGAAGAAGAGTAAACCCTTTCCTACTGACTCTTGTAGTTGGGGATGGTCACATAACACAGTTCTGACCAAGCAGGGTCAACAGGAGTCTCCTGGGTGGAACTTTAAGAAAGCTCATATTCATCTGTTTAAAAAGGGACAGGTTCGGCTTTTGCCGCTCTTGTTCATGCACTCCGTCCACCTACTGCTTCTGAGAGAGCAAACTTGAAGCCTGAAATTGCAGCACTCAGTTGTTCACCAGTAGAGGACAAGCACAAGGACAAAGGCTGCAAGGTAAGATAGAGGGAGCAGATAGGAAGAACTTTAGTTCTTGCCAGTATTATTCAGTTGCTATTGCAACTCTGTATGGCCGCTCTACTCTTTTAGTTATGTGAGAAAAAAACTACAGTTATACAAAATTCTAGATTATAGACTCAAGACTCAAAGGGCTATACTCTTTTCTGGCTCTGTTACTAACTGTGTGACATTGACCATTTCACAGAGTCCTGTTTCCTCTTCTTACTCCAGAGAACACTTGACCTCCTTAGCCTAGATTATCCTATGAAATATGTATGTTATTTATCTTCATGCATTGTAATGGAATACATCAATGGAAAGCGTTACTTATTTAATATACCAGGTGTTTGATACACAAGATACATGGTGACTCTGCAGTTAACTAGAACAGTGTCCAGGAGTCTGTTTTTTGTTCAAAGAAGAATTTGCAGACACTTACTTTGACTGGCTTAACTTCAAACATCTTGTGGAATTTTGCTATGATGTTAGGGACATCCAGGATAGGTTACCTTTGTATATTCCAAATTGTGTTTGCCCATTTTGGTTTGGTCAAATTGAGTTGACGTGCTCCTGGTGAGATTTGCTGTGACAGTGGGCCAGTTTCCTGCTTCACCTTGGATAGGCAGTACTCTCTTAAAAGGAAGAGCTCGGGAAGACAACCAGGCTCACTCACCACCAGACCACTCGTGCCACTGGGAATGCTCAGGAGATGCATTTCTATTTTGCTCTTTCCTAAATTCAAAGGCTGCTGTGGGGTTGATGCATAGGAAAAAATATCCCGATAAAGAGATTAAAGTTCTGTCATGTTTCCAAAGAAAGAGGTTAAATGATTTCCTGTGAGCCTTGTAATTGCAAAACAGTAGGATTTAATGCATTGACATCCACTTGCTTAACTCTGGGGAGATTTTGTACAGTTTTTCTGGGCATGCTGTTTCATGATGGTACACTACAGGCTGTTTCTTTCAGTGGTATGATCTGCACCTTCCTCCACAGAAGTTGTACCCAAATATGCATGCACTCTACCTTTGTCTGACAGAAGTACCTATCCTTAGTCTTTTAAGATTCAGCTTAGTGTTTGTTCCTTTGTTGTACTTTCCCCCTACAGAAAACAAACCTTAACACTAGTTTGCTGAAGAAAAAAAAAGGAATAAATATTAGTTACCTCTCAACTAGTGATTAGTATCTTGGCAACTCTTCCTGTTGCATAAAGCATAAGAATCTCAAATATACCACTGCCTATTTGGGTAGAGACTGTCAGCTAAAGACAGAAAACAGGGTGTCCGAAATGATCAATATTGTCCTAATTTAGCAGGTCACATTATCTAAAGTTTCCATTTTCCCAAGGCAGTGGACCACTGTGTTAATACAGGTCATTAACAGTGACTATCTGGCTCAAATTATTAGCATGATTGAGATAAATGAGGATCATAGTCTTTAAAAAGGCCACAAATACTCAGTTCTTAGTGATTTACATTTTTTTCTTCCTTTGTCTAAGAATATGGGAGGTCTTTTATGGAAGACTAGTTAAGCAATTCAGCAAGTTTTCGAAGGACTTAAAGGCGAATAAATAGTGAAATATTTATTCTATCTTTCAGGATTGACATAAGTTATATTTAACAAATAAGGACAGATATTGAAGCAAAAGATTCCTACGCTCATTTTTCTTTTTGAATTTAATTTTCTACACCAGTGTTATAAGGCTCAGTGACTGAAACAAGAGAAAGGTAATATATCACCAGGGCTCAAGTATTGGTTGTTTGCAGAAAGAGTGTAGATAAAGACTAGAAATGAGAAAGAGATTAAATGAAACTTCTAATTACCTTTGAAGAACTAGCTAAAAAGTCACCTCTTCTGTTTCTGTTATTTTTTCTTGACATGCCTCCAGCCCCATCATTGACTCAGAAAAGTTCCCTTAGCACAATGTCTAGATTTCTTTTTTGCAAACTACTTTATTGAGATATGATCCACATACCATACCATTTACCAAGTTAAAGTGTAGAATTCAACAGTTTTTAGTATATTCATTGACATGCACAACCATTATCATGGTCATGGTTAGAATATTTTAATCACCTCCTTCTTTCTCCTTCTTCCCCAGCCCTAAGCAATCACTAATCAACTTACTGTCTCTAAAGCTTTCCCTATTGTGGACTTTCATAAATATGAAATCATATAATATATAGTCCTTTGTGACTGAATTCTATCACTTAGCATAATGTTTTCGTCCATTTGTAGCATGAATTTCTTTATGGTTAAATAATATTTTGTTGTATAGATGGACCATATATAGCTTGTCCATTCATCTGTTAAAGAATGTTAGAGTAGTTTCTACCTTTTGGCTATTATGAATAATGGTACTATGAACATTCATGTATAAGTTCTTGTATGGACATATGCCATTCATTTCTCTTGGGTATATGACTAGGAGTAGAAATGCTGGGTCATATGGTAACTGTTGGTTGAGTCGTTTGAGAACTGTCAAATTATTTTCCAGAGCAATTGCATTATTTTACATTCACGTTAGCAGTCAACAAGAATTTAATTTCTCCACATGCTCACCAACATTTTTGTTGTCTGATTTTTTGATTTTTTGCTCTTCTAGTGCATTTGAAGTGGTGTTTCATGCTGGCTTTGATTTGCATGTCCATTATAACTAATAATTTTGAGCAACTCTTTATGTGCTTATTGGCCATTTGTATGTCTTCCTTACAGAAATGACCTTTTGAAGAACAAAAGATCTTAATTTGATAAAGTCTAATTTATTTATTCTTTATTTCTCTTGCTCATGCTTTTGGTGTCATATTTAAGAATCTGTTGCCAAAAGCAGTCATAAATATTTACTCCTAAATTTTCTTCTAAAGGTTTTATAATTTTAGCTCTTACATGTAGGTCTTTGATCCATTTTGTATTACTTTTTGTGTATGATGTGAGATGGGGGCCAATGCCATTCTTTTGCATGTGAATAACTGGTTGTCTCAACATCATTTGTTGAAGATTATGCTTTTTTCCATTTATTGAACTTGCCACCCCTGTTGAAAATCAATTGGCCATAGATGTATGTGTTTATTTCTGTATGCTCATTTCTGTTCCATGGATCTATGTGTCTATACCAATGCCAGTAACTTATTGTTTTAATGATTGTAGAAAGTTTTGAAATTAGGAAGCATGAGTCTTTCAACTTTCTTTTTTTTTTTTTTTTTTGAGTTGGAGTTTCACTTTTGTTGCCCAGGCTGGAGTGCCGTGGCATGTTCACGGCCCCCACAACCTCGACCTGCTGGGCATAGGCGATCATTTTGACTCAGTCTTCCAAGTAACTGGGACTACAGACACATGCTACCACACCTGGCAAGTTTTTGTGATTTATTGTAGAGACGAGGTCTCCCCAAGTTTTCCAGGCTTGTCTCGAACCCCCAGGGTCAGGCGATCCTCTCGCCTTGGCCTCCCAAGGTACTGGGATTACAAGCTGAGCCACCGCACCCAGAGGAGTCTTTCAACTTTCAAGATTGTTTGGATAGCTGGAGTTCTTTGCAATTTAATGTGAATTTTAGAACCAGGTTGTCAACTCTAAATAATGTTAGTTATGATTTTTATGAGGATTATATTGAATGAGTAGTTCAGTTTGGGGAGTATTGCTATCTTAACAATGTTAAATCGTCTATGAACATGAAGTGTTTTCCCATTAATTAGATCTTCTTTAATTTCTTAATGTTTTGCAATTTTTAGAGTATATAGTTTGTACTTCTTTTATTAAATTATTCCTAATATTTTTAATGTAATTATGAATGAATTATTTTTCTTAATTTCATTTTCAGATAATTCCCTGCAAGTTTATAGAAATACAATAGATTTTTTTGTGTTGATTTTGTATTCTGCAACTTAAATAAATATATTTATTAGTACTAATCATTTCTAGTGGCTTTCTTAGGAAGTTTTATATACAAAATCATGTCATCTACAAATAGTGCTAGTTTTACTTCTTCCTTTCCAATTTTGATGTTTTACTTTTTCTTGCTAATTGTTCTGTGTAGAAGCTCCAATACAGTGTTGAATAAAAGTAGTGAAAGCAGACATTTTGTTTTGTTCTTGATCTTTCAGGAAAGGCATCTAGCCTTTTTCCCCATTAAGTATGATGTTAGGTGTGGGATTGTCTTAGATGCCTTTATTATTTTGAGGAAATTTCTTTCTATTCTTAGTTCATTGAGTTTTTTTCTTTTCTGTTTCTTCTTTTTTTTTAAGTCATGAAAATGTGTTGGATTTGTTGGATGTTGTTTTGGCATCTAATGAGATTATTATATAATCTTTATTTTTTATTATACTGCTATAATATACTGTTAGATTATATAAATTGATTTTTGGATATTAAACCAAACTTGCAATTCTGGGATATATCCCATTTGACCATGCTTTATAATTCCTTTTATATTGCTGGGTTCAGTTTACTAGTGTTTTGCTGAGGAATTTTTGTGTACATATTCATAAGAGATATTGGTCTATAGTTTTCTTTTTTTGAGATTTTGCTGCCTAGTTTTTGTATCAAGGTAAAACCGACTTCATAACATGCTTTGGGAAGTCTCTCTCAGTATATGTTTTCATGAATAATTGCTATTCATTCTTTAAATGTTTTGTAGAATTCATCAGTGAAGCCTTATGGGCCTTTCCTTTATTTTTTTATAATGAGTAGTTTGAATTCTAATTCAATATTTTAATGTATTATGGGTCTATTCAGATTGTTATTTCTACTTAAGTCACTTTGTATCTGTCCTGAAATAGGTCCATTTAATCTGAATTATCTACTTTGTTGGCATATAATTGTTCTTAGTATTCCTTTTAATGTTTTTTTTTATTTTTGTAAGATCACTAGTAATATTCCTTCTTTCATTTCTGAATCTTAGAATTTGAGTCTTTTTTTTTAGTCAATTTAGTTAAGCATTTGTCAATATATGCTTATAAATATGACATCTTCTTAATGGGTTGACTCATTATCATCAGAAATGTCCTTCTTTAATTGGATTAGCACTTTTTGTTTCAAAATCTATTTTGTTTAAATTTGAATCACCACTCCAGGTTTCTTGTGGTTGCTGTTTGCAATATACATTATTCTTATTGTTTTACTTTCAATCTATTTATGACTTTAAATTTCAAGTGTGTCTTCTTTCAACAACTATATATGGATCACCTTTTCTCTTTTTTTTTTTCAAATCTAGCCTGACAATCTCTGTCTTTTGATTGAATAGCTTAATTCACCCACTTTGTGTTATTATTTATATATTTGGATATACATCTTACATTTACTTTTTGTTTTCTATAGGTCTCTTGTCCACTTGTCCCTCTATTTCTTTTTACTGCTTTCTTTTGCTTTAAGTGCTTATTTTCTAATATTGCATGTTAATTCCTTTAATTATATTTTTGAGTTTATTTTTAGTTTTTGCTCCAGAGTTTGCTATATACATCTTAACTCATCAGAATTAGCTTCAGGTTTAAACTAGCTTAGTTCTAGCAATATATAGCTTTATTCTCTTTTCTCTCTTTTGTGTATTATTTTATGTATTGATTCTTTTTTTATTGATCCTGTTAATGTTACAGACCCCAACATATGTTGTTATCATTATTATTTTGCCTTATGTAATCATTTTCTTAGTCCATTACATGTGTGCTCTCACTATCACTTTTTTTTACTATTATCAGCAAATATATTGCACACATATAATCAGCAGTTCATTATATGCTAAAATATAAAATATTATACATTTTTCTCTTTAAATCAGTCAGGAGAAAAGTGAAATTGCAGTTTCTTTTATAATTACATAATTAATTTTACTAATATTCTTTGTATGACTTCATATTGTGATCTGGTGTCACTCTCAGTGTAAAGAATTTTGAGCATTTTTTATAAAGTGAGCCTGCTAGAAACACATTTTCCTCAGTTTTTGTTTATCTGGTATAGTCCTTAATTTGTCTTATTCTTTAAAAGTAATGCATTATTTTTCTCTTGCTGTTTTCAAGATTTACCCTCATCTTTGATGGTTACCATTTTTATATGATGTGTCTGTTTGTGGATCTCTTTACCCTTATCCTACTTGGAGTTCACTTAGGTTATTGTTTGTTCATAAATGTAAGAAGTCTAAGCTACTTTATCCTCAAATATAATTTTCTTCTCTTTTCTCTCTGTCTTCTTTCTGTGATACTCCCATTCTGTGTATATTGATGCTGTTAATGGTGGCAGATTTCTTTGAAGCTGTATTCATTTTTTTCCATCTTTTTTTCCCTGTTCTGCAGCTTGCCTAATTTCTATTAAACTGTTTTTCAGTTCATTAATTCATTATTCCTTCATTTCAAATCTAATGTTAAGCCTTTCTAGTAAACTTTTTGTTTCAGCTATTATATTTTTCTTCTCCAGAATTTCTGTTTGGCTCTTTAAAAAAATTTGATTTTTTTTTCTGAAGCCAGGAGCATTCATCCAAGTTGTTTGATTCCCCAGTTCTCTTCCACAAACTAACTGGATAGCAAACTAGGCTTATCTTTATTAGATCATGAAACTTCTCCCAGTATTCTTTTACCACAAGCTCCATTGTTTTTGAGAATGCCTTTCGACTTAAACTTCTTCATGCTTTCTTGAAAATGAAGTCATTTCCTTTGGGAAGAATTTAGAGCCATCTATTTTATTGCTTACTTCTCCTCCCAGGCAAAATCTCTTAGTTAAAGTTCTATAACAATGTGTGGGGACATGGACAAGATTCTCTCTGTGTGACACCTCTGTTTTAGCAACTAAGAACTTGATGGGTGGAAGGAGGACTATAACCTGAGGTTACTCAGTTTAGCTCCTCTAGTGTAGAAAAATTATCACTTCAAGAACCGAGGCAAAGGAAATAAGAGTCTGTATTCTCTGCAGGTAGACCCTGTATTCCATGAGTGCAGATTGGGAAGAGAAAGGGAACTCCTACACTTAATCATATATGTCCAGGACTTAGCCTCAGCAATAGGAACTTGTGGGCAGAATGAGAGACACTGAAGTACTGCTTCTCCTGCGGAAAAAAAAATCCTTCTATATGGAGAATAGGAGAGGCAGAAACCCTGCATTCTGGGCCCCAGAAGTCTGGAGTGAAAGCTCTACTCTGATGAGCTGGGTAGGGAGAGAGAGGGAGCATTCTTTGCTCAAGTACCATAAATTTTTGCCTTTCTTACTGAATTTTCAGAGATACTTTTGTTTTTTGGAATTAATGTTTATCCATTCTTTGTTTGCTCTTAGAACAACTTCCAAGGACATTAAAAAATATTGTTTAAAATCAGTTTTCATTGGGAGGTGAATCACTGGAACTTCCAATGCTGTCATGCCAGAATTTGATCTTGCCAAGACTTCTATTATAACACATAGGAGGCTGGATATATGGACTGAACTCCTCAAGGACAAAAAGCATGTCTTTTTCATTTTCAGATCCTAGAGCATAGGATAATCCCTGATATGAACTAGATGCTTAATTAAATTTTGTTGACATGCTCTTTAAAAAGCATACATATGTCTTTATTTTTACATTTTGAAGTCTTCCAAGTGGTTGTATTTTCACTATTTAATTTTGTTACCAAATTTTGTTTTCTTTAGCAAATGAGAATAAAGAGTCAGACAAGTAAAATGATTACCAATTCACAGTAAGCCAGTGAGTTCTTCAAAAGACATAGCCACTTACTTTTTCTTTTGTTGTTGTTTACATCTTTTCTACCTCCCCCAATTTATCTTTCAGATAAATCATGAGTCAGATAAATCTGTTTCATAAACAGCAGGAGTACCAATACTTATTGTATGTATCAAGGACTGAAAAATTGCACTTCTCCAGTGCAAAAATTATAAGGAAGATGTTTTCTATGACTCTCAACACAGTTGTTGTTCAGGTTGAAGTTAGACAACTCCTAAAATTGGAAGCATATCACTCTTTCTTTAAAAAGTTTGCTAATCTGAGGATATCTTTTCCCTAGCCACTGATATATTTCTACAATTTTCACTTGTCTATATTGATTCAAAAAAGGTTGGATTATCTAGCCAGAGGAAGTTGCAACCAAGAATCCCACTCAATTCAAGTAAAATGACTAAAATATTAATTGCCAGAGAAAATCTAAGTAAGGGTTTATTTGGGCAAAGCTTACCTGTTTTTCACCTTACAAGTGAAGCAGATAGCAATTAAAATGGAGCTCAAAAGGCACTGATGGTCCCATATCAAAGTTGTTCTTGAGACCACCTAAGAAAATAATGCAGCAAAGATTATTATCACATCAGCTTCTATTTTTATAATGAACAATTAACTTTTAAGAGTTATCCTATTTCCAGGCTGCAGTATACATCACTGCCAGTTTAAGCAGTCAAAGACATGCTTTTATCAAGTTCCTCTATCTGTTCAGACTGTAGAATTCCTTCCTCTTCTGAATTTTTAAAAAAATCCTTGTTTTTGCAAATTTTGGATTGTTGTGGGTAGTGTTCCACATTATGGATATACCATAGTTTCTTTAACCATTCACCTACTGAAAGAAATCTGAGTTGTTTTCAAGTGTCTAGCAATTACAGATAAAGTTGCTATGGACATTTGTGTACAGGTTTTTGTGTGAACAAAACTATTTCTGTAGGATAAATGCCCAAGAGTACAATTGCTGGGTTATGTGATGGCATTATGTTTAATATTTTAAGAAACTTCCAAACTACCTTTCAGTGTGGCTGTATAATTTTATATTCCCACCAATAATTCATGAGTAATCAAGTATTTCTACAACCATATTATAAATTATTCTAATAGGTGTATAGTCAAATATCATTATGGTTTTAATGTGCATTTCCCTAATGGCTAATGATTTGATCACAAGTTTATGTGCTTATTTGTCATATCCTCTTTAACAAAATATCTATTCTTTTGCTCATATTTTAATTGGGTTTTTAAAAATTGTTAATTTTAAGAGTTTTTAGATATTAGTCTTTTAAAAGACATATCATTTGCAAATATTTTCTCCCTGCCTTTAGGTTATCTTTTTATTCATTTGACAGTCTTTTACAGAGCACCAGTTTTCCATTTTGTAAAGCCTAATTCTTCTGTTTTATAGTTCATGAATTATGTTTTGGTGTCAAATTAAACATTTTTTTGCCTGGCTTAAATCCTAAAGATTTTTTTTTCTAAAAGATTTATAATGTTATGTCTTATATTTAAGTTCATGGTCCATTTTGAGTTAATTATTTGTAAGGCAGGGTAAATTAGCTTCAAAAATTAATTGAAAAGTGCTGTATCACTTTTCAATTTTCATGGCAGAAATTGTGTAAAATTGATGCTAAATTTCCTACAAGCATTGTGTAGAATTTTTCAGTGAAATCATGTGTGCCTATAGGTTTCTTTTTTGGTAATCTTAAAATTATAAATTTAATTTCTTTAGTAGTTACAGGGCTGTTCAACTTATCTTTTTATGTTTGTTTGTTTTGGATGAGTTGTGATAATTTGTGTTTTTCAAATAATTGATCTTCTTTGTTAGTGATATTGTTAAGTCCTTCTATGTCTTTGCTGGTTTTTTCTCTAGTTGTTCTGTCAACAAGAGAATTGAAGTCTTCGACTATAGCTATTGACTTGTCTGTTTCTCCTTTCAATTCTGCGAATGAGTCTTTTCTTTACATATTTTGCTCTTAGGTGCATATACATTTAGGATTGCAATGTTTTCTTGTTCAATTGACCCTTTTATTATTGTATAATGGCATTTTCTGACTGATAATTTTTGTTTGCTTTGACATCTATGGCACCTGAAATAATTATAACCACACTTACTTAATTTTATTTAATGCTGTCATGATAAGTATTTATCCATCCTTTACTTTTGAGCTGCCTATATTGTTATACTTGAAGTGAGTTTCTTATAGTCAGAATCATGTGTTTTAATCACGTCTGTCAATCTCTGGCTTTTAGTTGGTATATTTAGAACATTTACTTCATTAATGCATTGATGTATAGATATGTTAAAGTTTAAGCCTATCATTTTATTTTTAGCTTTCTATTTGTTTTCTTTTTATTCATTTACTCTGTTTTTTCCTACCTTCCATTACTTTTATTAAAAATTTTAAAGAATTAATTCCATTTTGATTTATCTTTAATGTTTTGAATGTATTTCTTTGTATTGTTGTCTTTATAGTTGTTCTAGGCATTATATTATATATAGATAACTTATGACAGTGTACTAATGTCAGCATTTTACTTGTTTGCACAAAATGTGGAAGCTTTACCGTTCTTTATGTCTTTTTACACTCCCATTCTATATTACAATTATCTAAGTACGTTTTTTACATTCATTTAAAACAACATCAGACAGTTTTATAAATTTTACTTCAACTATAAAACATAATCTAGATAACAGAGTGGAAGTATAAAACTATTAAATTTACCCATATTTTTGACTACCAAACCCTTCTTTCTTCCCTGATATTTGAAAATTCCTTTGTTAAAATTATCTCCATTATGCTTTGAGAATGTTAAGCTGTTCTTTTAGGAGAAGTCTACTGGCAAAAATTTCCCCTACTTTTATTTTATCTGAGAATATATTGATTTCTCCTTCA
Organism: Carlito syrichta; assembly: GCF_000164805.1. Lineage (NCBI taxonomy): Eukaryota > Metazoa > Chordata > Mammalia > Primates > Tarsiidae > Carlito > Carlito syrichta. The sequence goes on from NW_007258356.1 coordinate 689,926, forward strand.
TTTCTGAAATATATTTTTACTATTATAGGATCTTGGCTTAAGAATTTATTTCCTACATCTCTTGAAAAGTACTCTACCATTTATGCCCATCCTCTGTAGTTTCTGGTGAGAAATCTACTGTCATTCAAATAGTTTTCCCTTTATAGGTAAGATGTCATTTCTCTCTCACAATTAGCAATAATTTTTTAGAATAGGTTTGGCCATGTTGTAACTTTCTTTAGATTTTTTTTTTGAGATTATTCTGTTTGGGACTCATCCAGCTTCTTGAATCTGTAGATTTATGTATTTTGCCTAATTTGAGTAGTTTTCAGCCATTATTTTTTCAAGTAATGTCTCAGTCTACCTCTCTTTCTCCTCTCCTGACTCTTCAATGACTCAAAGATAGATTATAGTCTCACATGTCCACAAGAGCTATTTTTCCAGTCTATTTTTCTCTGTTTTTAGATTAGATGATTTTTATATTTCTATCTTTCCATTCACTGATTCTTTCATCTGTCTTCTCCATTTTGCTGTTGAGCTCATCCACTGAGCTTTTTATTTTCTTATACTATTCAGCTCTAAACTTTCCATGTTTCTTCTTTATATCATAGATAGATAGATAGATAGATAGATAGATAGATAGATAGATAGATAGACAGAACATACTATATATTCTGCCTCTCCCTATGCCTCCTCTGACATCACCCTAGTGAAGAAGAGTAGAGATACTTCATTAATACCAGATGGAAGTGGAAGTCCAGGCTCTCCATAATATTTTTTTTCATTGAACCCACTGAGGGATGAGATAATTACTGCTGTTGAATCTGAAAGTCCCAACTCCCTACTGAGTGTTCTCTGGTAGCACGTAGGCAGGGATAGTGGGCCACCTCATTACAGACTGGGGAGAGTAAACATCTGAACTTTCTACTTGACCTTTATTAGCATATGTTAAGTTGTTATTTAGATAAATTAAGCAGTTATTATCTACATTTTTTCCTGCTTTTATAGTCAACCCCTTTATTGCTCTCTTACCTTTAGCTCCAAGTTTGGGATATAAGAAGTAAAAGAAAACCAAAGGAGCATTTTTTTCATGTTTCTATTGGCTGCTCATATGTCTTCTTATTAGGAGTATCTATTAATATCTTCTGCCTACTTTTTAAAAGAGATTTTTTTTTTTCCTTTCAGCATGTTTAAGTTCCTTGTAGATCCTGGATGTTAGGCCATTGTCAGATATATAGTTGACAAATATTTTTTCTCATTCTGTAGACTGTCTCCCTACTCTCTTAATGGTTTCTTTTGTTTTGAGCATGCATGTTTATTGCAGCACTATTCACAATAGCAAAAACATAGAACCAACCATGCTGCCCATCTAAAGTGAACTGGATTACAAAAATGAGGTACATATGCGTGGTAGATTATTTTGCAGCCATAAAGGACAAAATTATCGACTCTGCAGCAACTTGGATGTATTTAAAGTCCATCATACTCTGTGTTCTATCACAGAAATGAAGAACTGAGCGCCACAAGTTCTCACTCATTAGTGGACCCTGAACAACTCTCATAATACTACAAAAAAGGGATTGATAGTAGCAGGCCACTGCCAGGAAGGGCAGGGGCACATAACACTAACAAGGGTACCTGATCGCAAGCCAGGTGAAGTGAGGACCAATGAGAGGCCCAGACTTTACCAGTACGATGACCACTTATATACTTAACCCTGAATTGTACCTCACATTTTTAAAATGAAACAAAACAAAACAAAAAACAAACAAAGGAGCTCATCCTATCATTTACAGGCTTCAGGACTCCCTCACTGACCTGCCTTCTCTCTACCTCTCAGTGATTTGTTTCTGTTTTATCTTACTGTCTTAGGTTTTTAGTCATACTTAGTGTGAGAAATAGGGGAAAGTATGGTTACTCCATCTTTCTGGAAGCTGGCCAAAATACTTGTGCCTTAAGAAGTACTTTCTTGTTTTCCTACTACCAAGTACATTGATGACTAAAAACAGTTGAGTTTGTCCTATTGCAGGGTAATTAAATGCTTCATCCCTTTGATGAACATTAGGTTTGATAAATTAGGTCATAAAAGAAACAAATGGGAAAATACAAACAAAAAAGAAGCAAAACAGATTGCAACTTTAGAGAGATGCTATGCAAATTTGAGTATAATACACATTATTTAGAAATGTAAGTTAAAATTATTCATAAACTTCTTAGCTTTTTTGTTATGCTGTGGTTTGCTTTTATTCTGAATCCAGAGTTTTAAAAAAATAAAGAGAAATAAGGTCTTGTGTTATACACCTATAGCCTCAGCTACTCAGGTTGAGGCAGAATGATTGCTGGAGCCCAAGAATTTTAGAGCAGCCTGGACAACATAATGAGATCTCCATCTTAAAAATAATAATAATAATAATACATAATAATGAGAATTACTGGGCTTATCTGTACATGATGTATCAGATAGGAAAGGTTGTGGAAGCATCAATATTATAACCCTATGATAACTTAAAATTTAATAGACCTTGAGACTTGGTAATTATTTCCACTGTAATACATTTATTGATTATCTTAAACTAAATAAAGTTTAATGAAATTTTTAAAAATTCTCCAATTTTTGAATGCTAATATTCAAGGTTGGAGTCATCATTAAGTAAAAATTGCCGCTCTTTTCCAACTGGAATCATGGAAGGTGTCAAAGAGAAGAAAAAGAAGGTTCCTGTTATGCCAGAAACCCTTAAGAAAAAGCAAAGGCATTTTGCAGAGCTAAAGATCAACACCTAAGAAAAAAGTTTGCCCCCAAAATCCTCCGAACTGCAAGGAGAAAGTTTATCTTTGAAAAAACTAAGCACAAAGAATATAGGTAGATGTACAGAAATGAGATTCGAAGGGCTAGGGTGGCAAGAAAAACTGGCAACGTCTATGTGCCTGCAGAATCCAAATTGGCATTTCTCATCAGGATCAGAGGTATCAATAATGTGAGCCCAAAAGTCCAAAAGGTGTTGCAGCTTCTTTGCCTTTGTTTGATCTTCAGTGGAAACTTTGTTCATCTCAACAAGTCTTCAGTTAGCATGCTGAGAATTATAGAACTACATATTGCATGAGGTATCCAAATTTGAAGTCAGTAAATGTACTAATCTACAAGCCTGGTTATGGCAAAATTTATAAGAAGCAAATTGCTGTGATAGATAATGGTTTGATTGCTCAATCTCTTGGTAAATGTGGCATCATCTGCAGGGATGATATGGTTCATAAGATTTATACTGTTGGAAATGTTCCCAAGAAGCAAATAATTTCCTCTGACCCTTTAAATTATCCTCTCCTTGAGACAGAATGAAGAAAAAGACCACCCATTTTGTGGAAGGTGGAGATGCTGGCCACAGGGAAGACCAGATCAACAGGCTTATTAGAAGAATGGACTAAGGTGTCTACCATGATTAGTTTTTGTTAACTGGTCAGTTAATAAACAATGCCTGTTGTCCAGTTGGGAAAAAGAGAAATGCTAATTTACTTCAATTACTCCTTAGATAATATTTTTGTTAAATGTGATCAAATCGATCTCAGTATTTACAAATACAGTTAATCTAAAAGATTAGAAGTTCACCAAGTTGCTTTTTTAAAAAAAATGTCTTCACTTTCAACTTTAATATCTAGCTTAAAGGGCAATTAGGTGTCAGATATAAAACCCATACATCTATTCTAGCTTCCATTCTATGTTTTTTCTTTCCTGAGTTATTTCATCAACTTTCATGATCATAACTATAATACATAATCTTCTATTTTCAAATCTGTCTGTCTTTATGATACCCTCAACTTCTGACTGTATTTGACCTTTCCTCTCAGATATACTGCAGTGACTTCATATAAAACATGTCCCAAACTAAACATCTTAGGTTTCTCCCACTCAAGACACTTCTCCTTGTACTGATTCCTTTTTCATGAATGATGATACCACCCTGTCAATCTCTCAAGCTGGAAAGTTCATGACATTTGTTTCTTCTCTACCCACCCTCCATTTTAGTCATTACTAATTCCTTAGAATCATTTTGCATGTATTTTGAATTAAAATTTTTTTCTCCAGCATCATTCTCATAACTTCTGTTGTTTCTTCCCTAAAAGGAACATTTTCTCTGATCTTCCTAATACTAGTCACTTCCTACATAGGTTCATTTTCCACTTGAGTTAATTTCCTAAAATATAAATCTGAATGATGTAATCACTAACAATAGCAAATCTCCACGTTTATTGTTCTGTTAAAACTATTTCTGGCTTACCAGTGATAATAAGGTACTTTAATCTTCATTAATATTTCATCTGTTTACATCTTTATCATGTTTTCCCTGTAACTTGTTTAATTTCAATGAACTCTTGAGTATACCTCACACATAACATAATCTCTGTGACTAAGTCTTTGCACATGTTTTTCTGGAATTCTGTCCCTTTTCAAAGTGCCATGCATCCTTCTAGATCAATCTACAAGCCATTGTGAGGCCTTCCCTGAATTATTCTTCCATTTTCCAACTAAAATTTGCTAATTATTTGTACAATGTATGGTGCTACACTGATTCTTCACTTCAATTATACCACAATTCCTTGAATGCTGGGACTGAGTCTTATTTAATATTGTACCCCTACCTTCAGATTATATTACCAACTATCATTAGAAATTTGGATCTATCCAAATTGCTCTATTCCCTGGAGACAATATTGAATAAATCCATCTCATTTTAAATCTCTGCACAGAATTTGATTCTATTCATTGCAAATGACAAGGCTCCCTTTTCATTTGATCAATTTTACCTCTAAACCTTAATACCAAAAGCCAATTAATCTTCTTAAAACACAACTTCAAGAGCATATTTTACTCTTAAATCTCCTCAGCCAGAAGCTCTATATGTTTTTACCAAGTTTTTTACTTAATGAAAAAGATAGTCTATTGACAGAGCTGTATGAGTTTAATTTAGTCCATGGCTAGTACTTTCCTGACTTTGCTGAACCTCTTAAAAACCCAAGCATACTGGAGAGAGTTTTTCCTGTTCCTGGCATCTATGGAGGACAAACATTTATAGAAAGAAACTTCCAAGCTTCTTGTTTGGTTCTTCTTCTGACTTTCAATTTTCCTTCCTGTCAACCTGTATGAGTTTTACGTATTGCTCTCCCCTCCAGACTGACTGAGTGAGTTTCAATCATATCTTTCTCTTTGCTATGGTGTCTCCATCGATTAACGGCTGCATTGCCACCTTCTAACTTTGCAGAACTGCATGAACTTCCTCATCTATAGATTGCTCTTGTAGCTGATCCAAGGTCAGGGCTACCTGTAAATAGTCAATAAAGCCTGCTGGGATGGAGCTAGGAACAAGGCAAAATTAGCAAATGATATATCAGACCACGAGGTGTATATTAACATGAGTGGGTCTAAAATGTAGTTTCTTAGTAATATGTGAGACTGCGATCTGGTCTTTCATGACTGCCTGCCATGATTCTAACAACACATATCATCTTTAATACCTGCAATCATTTTAATAAAACAGTAGCACACTAGCTAGTGGAACTCTGATGTTATCAATGAAGCATTTTAAGCAGAGGCATAACATAATCAGATTTACATTTCTAGAGGATCATTCATGCTGTTGTGTAGATGATTGACTTAGGAGAACAGTTAGCATTTTTTTGAAAAATCCAGAAGTCATCACCATTTTTGAAAGTCATCATCATTTTTTTGAAAAATCCAGAAGTCATTGATTCTGGCTTAAGATTGGGGCAGTAGGAGTAAAAATAAGTATATTAATCCTAGATATGTCTAAAAAAGAAATTTGGGAGTTGGTGGATTAAATGTGAGAGATTAAGAGAGAGGGTGATCTTATGTCTGTCTCTTAGATTTACGGTTTAAGTATGCTCAGTATTTTTCAATACTTCCCCAAACCTTTCAAGATGACGTATATATTTCTTAATTTAGTTCTCAAGAATGTTTCAAGATCTACTTCCTGTCTGGATCTTAATCTCCTCTCTGGTCATATACTGATCTTCTACTATTTGATTAAACATTAAAGTGTCTAGAAGGAAATGGAGCCCTTAAATTTTGGTGGCATACTTAGACGGAAAATTCACACATTTAAAACACATTTAAAACGTCTCATTTAAAACACCACGACACATATAAAATGTCTCAAAACACATTTAAAAAATTATAGCACATTTTTAAAAACACATTTTAAAAAGCACAAATTAAAACATCATAACACATTTAAAACTTCTAAGCTCAGTCCACCTATGAGTGCTGCTTGGATCTCTGGTCCTCAGTAGGTTTTAGTCCTGTCCTAATGAGTAGATTGGAAGACTGCCTTACCTACAGACACTCTGCCTTGCTTTTCTTAAAACTATAGCCCGACTTCGATCTTTATATCTTTTTAGTAAACTGAAATTACCAACTGATAACAAGATATCTACTTAACTTTGAGCATAATTGTTATTATTATTTTTTTACATCTTATCCTTATATTTAGATTAGGCATCCTTTGAACTGGGATCTCGCTCTAGTCTTTGTTACTTATTATTCTTCACCTCTGTGTTGTCAAAGGGCTGAAACTTGCGCCTTTTTTTTTTTTAATTCGGAGTCTCCATCGCCCAGGCTGGAGTGCAGTGGCACGCTCATGGTCACCCTAGCGTCATCCTGCTGGGCTCAGGTGATCCTTCTTCCTCAGCCTTCCAAGTAGCCAGAACTACAGGTATTTGTTACCATACCCAATTAATTTTTTGATTTATTGTAGAGACGAGGTCTCATCATATTGCCCAGGCTGTTTTCAAACTCATGGGCTCAGGCAATGCCCTCACCTTGGTCTCCCAAAGTGCTAGGATACAGACTTAAGCCACCGCACCCAGTCTGTGCCTTATATTATTATTTTATTTTCATTCTGTAAATAAGTCTTGTGCTATAAATATCTTCTCCTGCTCAGTAGTGCTTTTTTACTCTAGCAATCATGTCACTCTGATTTTCCCCAGTTCTTTGAATAGCTAGCATTTTATATCTTGTAGATTTCAATTTAGATGTAAAGTCCTCAGAAGGACCATCTTTGGTTACTTTCTTTAGGATTATGTCAATGAAGCATTTAAAGCAGAGGCATAACATAATCAGATTTACACAGATTTACACAGATTTACACTATTCTAGAGGATCATTCATGCTGTTGTATAGATGATTGACTTAGGAGAACAGTTCATATTTTCTTGAAAAATCCAGAAGCCATCATAATTGATTCTGGTTTAAGATTGGGGTAGTAGTAGTGAAAATAAGTTTATGAATCTTAGATATGTCTGAAAAAGAAATTTGGGAGTTGGTGGATTAAATATGAGAGATTAAGAGAGAGGGTGGCAGATCTGTCTCTTAGATTTATGGTTTAAATGGGCTCAGCATTTTTCAATACGTCCCCAAACCTTTCAAGATGATGTATACATTTCTTAATTTAATTCTCAAGAATGTTTCAAGACCTACTTCCTGTCTAAATCTTAATCTCCTCTCTGGTCATTAACCCACCAGGATACTTTCATCTAAGCCACTTCTAGTGATTTGCAGTCTGTGCAATCTGACTACTTAGAAAATCTTGATTTTCCTCTTACTCATTTTGCTATATCTTCAATGCCTGGAATATTCTTCATTCTCTTCTTTATGTAGTTTACTTTCTTTGAATTTCAAGGCTTATGTCAGTTATTCTCTTTGCAGACCAATGCAGTTTGGTTTAGCTTTTTGAGGCGCACTTTGCATACCTCTGCATTCCACTTTATAATTGTAGGGTAATTACTATTTTATTAGCTTATTTTTCAATCAGGATTCAATGTCCAAAAAGTTAGAGAACAGGTTTTATTTGTACTTGTATCACACACAGTAGGTTTTCAGTACAAAATCTGAGTAAATTACTGAATGGATGACTAAATAAAATATTTCTGACCAGAAGAATAAAGAAAGATTTTATGAACAAATTTTATAGTTTTGAATAAGACTCCCAGCTCTTGAAGCAGGGGTAGGACTTAGAGGCACAGATACTGGCACAGATAAAGTGACAAATACACAAGCCCTGAGTTTCTGAATGAATAAATGGCAAATTAGAATGCAGGAATTCCAGGTGGGCTGACAAGTTTGAGTAATAATCAAGAAGCAGTATGGTGTAGAATCATTTGGCTATTTTGAGCCCACTTTGGCTAAAGCTGAGTGTGATATAAGGCTGTTGTAGAAAACCAAAGGGTCCTGTGTAACAAAGTTAGCATTTTGACTCTGAGTGTGGGTAATAGAGGAGTTATGACACTATCAAAATCATGGTTCTTTATAAGATTCAATTTTCTTGCTTGATAAGATTTGCTGGTAATAGAATCCTAAAGCAATAATAAAATCAGTGTTTGCAGACAAGAAGTCTTTTAGTTTTTCATTTGGCAACCTCAGGAAGAAAATACTTAATGTTTTCCTTACTCCTAAAGCGACATCTCACTTCCTAAGTTAACTACCCAATCTAATATGAAACATGTTAGAGAAAAAGAAGAAGGAGGAAGAGAGATATAGTGATGTGTAGTCATTTGCCAAAATGAAGTGTTGGGACTTCACCTTGCTTACAAAATGATCTGCCATGCTTGCTTAATCACTTACATTTTAAATCTGGCCCAAAGCATTGAAAACCAGAATCATTTTACAAACCTTAAGCGCATCCAAGAGTTTCTTAAAACAATTCTAATAGCCTTAAATAACGAGAATATTTAATACACTTACCAATGGTGTTGTTAAAGTATTTGATTATATGTGTTATACATTCTTATCTTTCAGATTTCATGCCTAGTCATCATTAGGTGTTTGGAGCTATCTAAGTTGTCTGTATCCATGGGGATGATACTGGGTAAATCCACCTCATTAAAAAAAAATCTCCTAACAGTTTGATTTGTTCATTGTAAATGAAAGTTTCTCTTGCCTCCACTTCTTTCCAAATTCATGTCTCCTTATCTGCAAGAAATATTTTCTCTTTATTTGTGAAGAGATTGTTTACACTTCTATTTGTGAGCCCCTGAGCAACAGAATAGTAAGTCCAAACTAGTCTCAAATTTATTTTGGGATCCAAGGTATAGCTCATCATGGGAGCTCATTGAGACTCCCTTTCCTTTATGTGACATACAGGAACTCGCTCTGGATAAGACAAGAATAATTTAAGTCTACATGTCATTAAAAAACACAAAAATAATAAAATAAAACACCACCAAAAAAACCAGCATTCAATTATTTCTATTCACCATTAGTATTGGATTCCTTTTTTTTTTTTTTTTTTCTTTTGTTGTGTTGGAGTCTCACTCTGTTGCCCAGACTGGAGTGCAATGGCACGCTCCCTACCACTGCAGCCTAGACCTGCTGGGTTCTGGCGATCCTTCCACCTCAGCCTTCCAAGTAACTGGAACTACAGGTGTGCGCTACCACGCCTGGCTAATTTTTTGATTTATTGTAGAGATGAGGTCTCATCAAGTTGCCCAGGCGGGCCTTGAACCCGTGGGCTCAGGCGATCCACTCACCTCAGCCTCTCAAAGCGCAGGATTACAGGCTGAGCCACCGAGCCCGGCCTGGATTCCTTTTTAACTGGATTAGGATATTACTGGGCTCAGAAACTGTGCTTGTTATGTACTTTAAACCTGTTTATAGTACCTAATACAGTATTCTTGTCTTAAATAAACTCCTGAATATATATTTGTGAAATGATATTTCCCTAAATCCAGTCAAATTGTGCAGTTATAAGATTATTTGTCACCAGATGTAGACCATAAAAACCATTGCTGAAGGACTTTATCAATTATTTATACTAGTGTATCATTTAATGTTTATTCTATCTTCCTGTACAGACAACCTAGTTAAGTATGATTACCTCTGTGGGCTTATCTTTATAGAACAGGCAGAAACATTAATGTAAATAAAGTGCAATGAAGAAAGTGATTTTTTTAATGTGTTTGTTTTTTGTTTTGTATCTATTTCATTGACATAACAGACAGAGCTTGAAGAGATGAGTTGAAATAAGGCAATTTCAAGGTATTTTGATCGAACTGCAAGACAAGTAAATGGAGAGAAAATGTCACAGTCCCTGTAACAGATCTAGTTGAACTTTTTTTTTTTTGAGAGTGATTTAAAGACACTGATAAACAGGGAGTCATCCTGTCGAGCTAGCTGGAACAAGATTGAACTTAGTTTGGTACTACTTTGGGAGAATTGAGTGGTGATGGTGAGGCTGTAAAGACTGGGTAGTTCTCCATACTTATCTGGTCCTTGGTTCCAGAGGAAAATCAAAAGACTGCAAGAATGTCGTGTTACTAAACACTTTTTAAAGGAGCTAAGCAGCTGGGCTTGGTGATTCAGCCTGTAATCCCGCGCTTTGGGAGGCTGAGGTGAGTGGATTGCCTGAGCCCGTGGGTTCGAGACCCATCTGGGCAGCGAGACCTCATTTCTACAATAAATCAAAAAATCAGCCGGGCGTGGTAGCGCATGCCTGTAATTCCGGCTACTTGGAAGGCTGAGGCAGAAGGATCGCCGGAGCCCAGCAGGTCGAGGCTATGGTGGCCGGGAGTGGCCACTGTACTCCAGACTCCAGTCTGGGCGACAGAGTGAGACTCCAACTCAAAAAAAAAAAAAAAAAAAAAAAAAGGAGCTAAGCATGCCTAGACACCTAGTTCAGCCACCTAAGGCTGGAAATTATAAAATATGTCATTATACTACGTATTAACATAAGAACAAGGCATAGCAAGTGTTTATAAAAATTGCACAGAAACTAAATGGGGATACATATTTTTCCAAGCCAGTGCTTATCTTGAGATAGTTTAGAAGCTGCTTCCTGAGAAGGAGAAAACTCAGTACATTTCTCTGCTTTACTTTAGTCTTTGCATCCTGCATGTAAAGTTTTAACCACAGTTGATGGAGAGAGAAAATCTCTGGGGCAAAGAATTCAGCACATTTCTTTTCCACAGATGCCGATAAATGGCAGTTACAGTTCTTCAGTGACATCATTAATCACTGTGAGTTTTTAACTTTTCACCAGTTTAGTAGCACCAGCAAGAGCAATAAGACCTTTTAGAGTGTTCCAAAGTATGTCATCTTGTGCTTGTACATTTGTTTCAAGAACGTAAATAGGCAAAACGCAAAGCAATGTGTTCTGATCAAGAAACAGCTGGAAATGGCAGCAACCTGATATGGAGCAATCAAGAACTGAAGGTTTATTTTCAACGAGAGGTGTTGTCCCACTATGAGACTGAGTGATGGCAGCTGAGAATAAATGGAAACACAATCAATAGTGACTCCATGTATGCAGTTTTTGAGAACTGCCTCATATCGTGTCCTTTCTTTCAGCCTCACTTGTATACTCCATTCACATATTGCAATACTGTTTATGGAAGAGAGACAAATCCTTCTGTTCATCCTTATTCTGAGCCATTAAGGTTTGAAATTACAATGGTAAAATGACTCTTTGAGAATAAAAGATAACATAAATTAAAAATCCAACTTGAATACTTGACAGATAAGAATACCTCCTTATTAAGTGATTTCTAATGTACATTGCCTCTAAAGCCAGTCATCACTTTTTATATTAATTGTTTTATCTTTTCTGTAGTTGTATAAAGATGGGTAAAACCATTTTATTCTGCCTGGTCCCTACCAAGTGTAATTATTTTATTGATACTGACCATAGGAGCTGCTTAATAGATATTTATTGTTGGACAAACTGAGACCACAACATTTCATGTTTGGATACCACTTTTCAGTTTGAAAGCACTTTAGCGTATATTATTTATTTAAACCTCACTGTAACACAAACATATTCTCTAAAAAGTATGTTTTAAAGCCTCATTTTGTATAGTCATGCTTCATATATTACACACACACATCACAGACACATACAGACAGACAGATGGATACAAAACTATGCAGCTGTCAAGCTCATGCTATGTGCTTCATTTAGGATTTCTTATCAATATAATTTTCTTTTAGAAATACTTTCTCTGTTTACATTACACAAAAAGATAACTTGATGATTAAGAAAACTTTTTTTTCTCTTTCTTTTTTTGGTTCCTATAACTATGAAAGCACTGATGGGACTAGTCATCACATGCAATAACCGTAAGTAAGATGAAGTTCTTGACTTTAGTGAGATTAAAATTCATTTCTTTCTTTGCTCTATCATCTTTAACTAGCAGTCTTACTAGACAATGTCATTTTTTTAAAGCACTTATTTTAGAGCCTTGGAAGGCAAACTGGGTCCTGGACAGCCTTCCAGCCTTGCTGGAACTGTCTGTCTATGTTTAGATATACCAGGCTCTTTTTTATCTGGTTGCCTTTGTAATGCGAAGGGCAGAGGCAAATTATTCAGAGCACAATCAGTGGGTTCAGAGTATTGAAACACTCCTCTTAACGACAATGTCAAGTTACTTTATTTGTTCATGAAACACTTGAAAAATGAGAAAGAACAGCAGGCCTTCAAGAGAGAATGGAGAAAGAATTGGCTCCTAGTGCTTTCATTACCAAAAGAGGGTGTTAGCATGCATAGAAATGTGAAATCTCTACTAAAAAAATCAATGAATGACACATCCAGTTGCAGCTCACTCAACCCCGATTTAACAATAATTTGTGATCCCATAAGGGAATGGTTCTGAAGAATAAAAAGGATTTCAATTTCACCCACTGAGTGTTAATGCATTTGAAACATTGGAGGGAAGTCGTCAAAAGGATGCAAAATATCTGTACCACCACCTACATGCTCTCAAACAAAAAAAAATGTAGTTGTATGAAAGTATGGTCTGTGAAACACTACTTTTATTAAAATGTGTGTGGTTCCATAGGCTTGAAAAGTGTCAGATCTGACCATTAGATAAATAAATAATACCACAATTTGGTATTCATACTGAATTTTTCTTTTGAGGATCCCAGAGCAATTTACAGATATAACTTAATCTTCTTGCATAGACATTTGGAATGTTAGCTAGCATGCTTTAACAAATCTAGAAGTCTGGGAAGTGACCAGGTTTCACTGTAGATGAAGTTTGTAGCAATTTGACTAACTTCATTTTATTGTTGCACACCTGGAAAGCTAGAGTGTGATGATCTCTAAACTTAGGCAATTCATGCACCTGGCCAGTGTCTCCATGGCGGATTGCTACATGAGTATAAAGACATTATTCAAAGTCCTAACCCCAACATTTCTATACTTTATTTACTATTCTGCCAAGTAACAAATTAAATGGGACAACTTTAACTTAATCACTTCTTTGGAAGGTTTGATGACTTTTACTCAGAAATAGCAGGAGGTTTATTCCAGAATAAAAAATCTGGTGAAGAGACTGCAAAAGACTCTCTAATATTATAGCAGTATTTATTTAAAAAAATTATTCTATTTAAAAGTATTCATATTTCACATTAAGATAATTATTTTAGGGTTGAGATACATACTCAAGCACAATGGAGTCCTTATGATATTAAGATGTAGGCAAGATAAAGTACATTGTTACCATGGGGACCAGTAAATAGTCCTCATGTGAGAAGCTAGTTCTCACTGCCAAGATATGGGTGGGAGAAGGTGGTTCCCACAGGCTGTTTTCTCAGATAAAAATACAGTATGGCTTCTAATAAAGGGCAATTTAAAAAAATTCTCAGTGAGTTGGCCCAAAGGAAACATACCCTATCATTTTCAGAACAATTGAGAAGTGAGCCTGCTATCTAATACATCGAGATTATATTTGTATGCAATATTAATTATGTTCGTGCCCTGCCATGTCAAAGGTGTTGTTGCAATTGCAGATTTTTTTTAATGCTGTTTCACATGGTCTTAAAAAAGAAATTGTTAATGGAGATTTTGCATTATGAACTTCTAATACTTTTTAAGGGTTATAATGTAAACGTAGTACATTGAATTTAACTCTTAAATTAAAACAGTTGTTTTATCTTGTGAAACATTGCTTCAAATGGTTGTGATAAGCCTGAATTCTATTAATACTACCTGGAAAAGTCATTATGGCCTCTAGTCAAAAAATCCAAAGTACTAAATTTCTTCCCCTGCTTAACATAAACATAATTAATTCTTACATTTATAGGCAACTATGTCATTTGCAAAGCGATTTTACCACGAAAAACTTTGCCTGATTTACTTCACTATTCTGTGAGATAGGTAGAACTCATAATTATTACTAGTTTTTTTTGTATTAGGAGATTAAAGACTAAAAATACTAAAATGCATGCTTAAAGTTGCATAGATAATAAGCATATAATTGCATACCAGGCCCACAATGAAAATACTTTCGCTGCTGTGGTATAAAGAAAATGACATTTCTTCTCATTCAGTTACTCTTATAAGCCTTATCATTACATCATCAAGCCTTTTGGATTAATTTTGTGACAATCAACATTGAAGCATCATCCAAATTATTGTCCAAAATTTCTGTTGAATTAAATAGCAGTTGACTAAAATAATCTATGGGCTATGGTTATGCATCATCATGGTCATGTAAAGAGTATTTATTTTAGTAAGATTTGATACACATAAAAATAACTACATTTGAATTTATTATAAATTCTGACCAAACCATATTTTGTTTCTCCACTTAAAAGCTAGGTTTTCTCCTTCTTTTTTCCCTTGCAATGACATTCTGTGGCTTGTTAACCTAAATAAGTTTATAATTGCTCAACTTTATTAGTATTAGTTTGATAGATATTTTGTATTAGTTTGATAGACATTCAAGTAGTACAACCAGGTTTAAAAAAATAGCGTTATTGCTCCTCATGCTGCCTTTTTAAATGTATGTTTTTATATATAACATTCATTGGGCAATTTTCAATTTTTAAAAAGTTTAATTCTTTAAAGGATCGACTCAAAAGTACATACATGTTGACTGACTCTGCTTCAGGAGTCCTAAAGTTCATTTCCCATTTTCTTTTTTTTTTTTTTTTTTTTTTTTGTTGGAGTCTCACTCTGTCGCCCAGACTGGAGTGCAGCGGCCGCTCCCGGCCACCGCAGCCTCGACCTGCTGGGCTCCGGCGATCCTTCCGCCTCAGCCTTCCGAGTAGCCGGAATTACAGGCATGCGCTACCACGCCCGGCTGATTTTTTGATTTACTGTAGAGATGAGGTCTCGCTGCCCAGGCGGGTCTCGAACCCGCGGGCTCAGGCAATCCGCTCACCTCAGCCTCCCAAAGGCGCGGGATTACAGGCTGAGCCACCGAGCCCGGCTTCATTTCCCATTTTCTAAACACCACTCTTTTTCGTGCAGGCTCATTCCTCTTTGAATACACTTATAAAAGCTGTCACTCAACTTGCTCAGGAACTCATTTTTCTCATTGTCTTCCCAGAAGAAACTTCTGTTTGTTTCTACTACCCAGATACCCAGAGCTAAATGTTTCATATCTTAACTCAGCTTCCTCATTGTTTCATCATAAATCCTTTTTCTACTTTTTTTTTTTTTGAATTGGAATCTCACTCTATTGCCCAGACTGGAGTGCAGTGACACGCTGACAGCTACCCCAGTGTGGACTTGCTATGCTCAGCCAATCCTTCTGTGACAGCTTTCAAAGTAGCTGGAACTACAGGAGCAAACTACCATGCCCGGGTAATTGGTTTTTATTTTTAATTTTTATTGTGGAGATGAGGTCTCACCAAGTTGCCCAGGCTGTTGTCAAACCCACGGGCACAGGCAATCCCCTCACTTCGACCTCCCAAAGTGCTGGGATTGCAGGCTTGAGCCACTGCACCCAGCCCACTATTAATTCTTATAAACTACACTCATGGCCTTCCACAACTTTTATTTTCGACTTAAATTAGAGTTGGCTTCTCATTTAGCTAAAGAATTCTGCTTGCCACAGTAGACTTTTAAAAAAAAAGTGTTATAACGGGTACTGTTTCATCATTTGAGCAACATTCCAAAATAACCAAACATGTTTGTCATCAAACACTGTTTATTATAGCACTGTTCTATTTTCCTCAAATGATTATTATTCATACTTTACTATGCTATTGCACATTTTGCTTGATTTCCCATACTTTTCACTGACTGTTTTTGTCCACTTCACCCCTTTTTTGGCCAAGTGAAATGTATACACGTAAGAAACTCCCTACGATTCATACTTACACCAGTGGTTTCCAAAACACATCAGACTCAGCTAGGTTTGGGATGCACTCATTTAAATAGCACATCATTCACCACCAGGTTTATTTAGGAGACAGAGAACGTGGATTTCTGGTTGCCTAGGAAATTTCTCTAGATCAAGGACAAAAGTCATTTAGTCTTTTCTCCAGTCTAGGAATCTGTTTGCTCTGCTAATTGAAGTCTCTTAATCAGATCAATGATGTCGCTTATCTCCACTGAGGCAGGAAAGAAATCCATTCCAAAGTGATGGATAAACTGCTTTCCCTCCTGTGCGCCACCTGCTGATGTGATCTTGACGTAATAGATACCACTTGGCAAAAGGTTAAGTGTGCCAACGTAAACACCATGATCGTGGCGAGTTCATTTACTCCTGGCAAGGAATTAGGTCTCTTCCCCTCAAATATTGTCACTAATGGAGTGTGAAGAGATGCCCTTATCTTTGAAAATCACGGGGGCTGAAATTAGCCAGCGGGAGGTAAGGATGGGTGACTTGCACTATCCTTGTCTATAAGAGCTGAAACAGTTCATCTCTCCCACTTCTGTACATGTGCAATAAACACAACTCCCTGGGAACCTATATTTGGGTTGGGGCCAGAAAATAAACAGCACAATTATATCAATTAGGCATACTCTTTATTATATATATGTAATATATATATATTTCCCTTCTCCTTTTTTGGGGAAAATATAGTTTATTTAGAAAGTACATTAGAGAGAAAAAGAGAAAGAGAGAGAAAAGATTCATCTCCTCAAGGTAGGGGAGGGGACCACATCTAGAAAAACATGGCCTGGCCATAGCTCAAAAATACATCCCTGGCCAGTGCTGAACAATGACCCCTTCTTCTCCTTTTTAGCATGTTCAAGGAAAAATGATGAGAGTTTAAGGGACAATAAATAGGTTTGAAAATGTATTTTCTCTAATCCAGTCTGCTTTTGCTCCTAAGACCCCATGTCAGTCATTATCACAGCCACTTAAGCAATCTCACCCAGGCTTAGAACCAAGCTGTCCAACGGGTCTCTGGGCCTTTTGCCTAGAGGCCCTCCTAGCTCCTCTCCACATTGCATCCAGTATGGTCTTTACTCATCTTGGATCCTTTTTTAATCTCTCAGTTGATTTAAATCTTTTGGTGGCTTCCCAGAACTTCATGGCTACACTCGGATTCCTGAGCTTGGTACACAAACTCCTTCATGATTGCCACGGGCCTGCTTATCTTGGCCTTCGTTCCAACCCCCTTCCACAAGCACTTGCTACTTCACTCATCTCAGACTGTTTGCCTCTGTTCTGAAGGCCTCCACAGGTGTCATGCTCTCCACTTAAAATCTTAACTTTTTTCTCTATCCAGTTCATTATCATCCTTCAAGACTATGTTCTTGAAAAAAAAATCTCCTAACCTTTTAATGATAAATATTTTTTTCTCTTTACCCTGAAAGCACTCTCAGTAGCTATATTAGCACCTGTCACACAGGTTTGCATTTGCTGTTTCATGGCTCTGTGTCTCCCACTAGATATAAAACTCCACGAGGGGAAAAAGTGAATCTTCTTGTCTCTGTATCCTCAAGCACTTAGAAGTGAGCATGGGATGTAGAAAGTGATCAAATATGCTTTTTAAATATAGGAAAAGGAATTCAAAGAGTCAGTAAGCCAAGTAGGTAGATGATGTAAAGAAATGTCTGAGCCGGGCTCGGTGGCTCAGCCTGTAATCCCTCGCCTTTGGGAGGCTGAGGTGAGTGGATTGCCTGAGCCCGCGGGTTCGAGACCTGCCTGGGCAGCGAGACCTCATTTCTACAATAAATCAAAAAATCAGCTGGGCTTGGTAGCGCATGACTGTAGTTCCAGCTATTTGGAAGGCTGAGGCGGAAGGATCACCGGAGTCCAGAAGGTCGAGGCTGTGGCGGCCGGGAGCGGCCGCTGCACTCCAGTCTGGGCGACAGAGTGAGACTCCAACTCAAAACAAAACAAAACAAAAAAAGAAATGTCTGAGCTTTGCTAGGAAGACAAGCTCACCTTCCTAGGAGCAATTTCTCATGACTAAGTAATTCCTTTTGCAATCTCACCTCCAATCTTTCCATTCTACCACAACCACACTTTCAGGTCCAACCCGCTCCCCGCCCCAGGACTCTAGGAGAGGCTTATCTCCTTGTGTAATAAACACCCTCTGGGTATTATGTACTCTTGCTTTAACCAAGCTATCTCATTTCCCTCAACCAATCAGGTTAAAATTTCCATCTTTCCTGATATGCTTTTCTCCAATTAATTAGAAAATTCCCATTTAGTGTTTTTATATCTGAACACCGAACTTCTCAACATCACTTCTTAGCCTCAGGGATGGGCGGCTCCATGGCTTCCTGAGGCAGTGGCCCATGGAAGAAATACCAGAGTTGCAGAGCAGAGTCAGAGGTCTGAGTGTGAAGGAGCTCCGGTCTTCCCTCTTTCTATCTGTGCCGTGTCGGGTGTGTCACTTCCCTCATTAAGCCACAGGCTCTTTTTTAGAAAAGTTGTGCATTACAATAATGTGCATGTGTGGTTTTTGTAGTATGAAATCTATAAAGCTTCTAATCTATGCCCTGTAGATAGTAGGTTCTCTGTAAAAAGTAGATCAATGGTAATTATGTATGGCAAGATGAAGAATCTTTGGTACTGGATATACTTAACATCATTTGGTTTTATGCTCTTAGATCATAGAGTTTTCAGTATTTTAAATCAAAATATAAGAGTATATGAGACAAAAGTCTCTGAGACTTAGTGAGGAAAAGGTATTTTTATTATTGCAGTTACAATAATATTACATAAACTGACATGAATATTGGGGTCACATAAAGTTTTGATTGGAAAAGTTCTTATTATTACCCTTCCAGTACAGATGTGGACATAAGTGTAAAAGAGCAAAAGATTCAGGCCTGAGCATCTAATTCAGATGGTCTTCCCCTCTGCCCATTTAGTTCATCCTTTCTTGCCATTATTTTCATGTTTATATGATCCCTTGTCTGAGCCCTCCATGTCCTTATTTTTGCTTGTAGCTTTTTTGCTTGTTAATAAACAATTAAATTTTTTTTTTTAATTTTAAAGACATCAGAGCTCCTCCGTGCTTCATATTTTCTTGTTGGTTCATGAACCCTGCTCCAACATCAATAAAAGTCCCTTTATTAAATACTTTTTAGTTATCTCTTCCCTGCTGGGATTTTGCAGTTTAGTTTCAGGATGCCCTCAGTGCCAAGAAAATAATATTTGCTGACCAGGATTTGGCTCCAAAGGCTTACAGTGGGTAAGGGTACGAGATTACTTGTTAAGTGATGAAATTGAGATCCTCAGAGGTTAAATTACTGGCTCAAGATGATATGGTTGGTCAAGTTATGGTCAATTACATTTACTGGAGCATATTGAGGGAATCAGGCAGTGGAGATAATAAATAAGAACTTTGTCCCTAACAATTACATTCCAGTGTAGAAAAAACAATAGAACCCAGTATTTAAAAAGTAGCAACAGCAAGTGCTCAGTGCTAAGAGAAACCAGAGTAAGAAGACCAAATTTAATCTAGGCATTGAAGATGCAACCAAGAAAGAGGTGGGAAAAAAGATGGCTATTTGAGTAGAGTGTCCTTCTTTATGGCTGTGTAATATTTCATCATGTATATATACTACATTTTTAAAAAATCTGTGGGTATGAGCACAATGGAATAGACACATTAACCATCAGGTTATTGGCTGCAATAGTCAGTTGTGCCATTAACTAGTTTAAAATAACTACCTCGTCTACTGCCGTACCACCCTGAACGCACCTGACCTCATCTAAAATAACTACCTCTACAACTTTGCTATTGGAATATAAGTCATTTGTATTCTCCTCACTTACTGGTGTCTGGACTCTTGCAAAGTCTATTTTAGTTCGCCATTGAAATGTTAAAGGCAGAATCCCTCCTGACATGATACATAACAGAGTATAACAGAACTTGGATTTTCAAATTCCCGGTATATCCGTGATAATGTCTTAAAAAAAATCACAAGTGGTAAATTTATGACATTTTAGAATCCATTTTTAAAAATTCTAAGTGTATTATTGTTTTATTGTCAACTTGATTTATCCATGAAAGAAACCATGTAAAGTTCACTGAAGCTTTTTTGATTGTGCTAGGGAAATATTTGCCCATTTGTTGCCAAATCTCTTGTGATTCATAGATGTTTAGTATTGCATCCAAGCTCTGGATAATGTTAAATCTTGTGTAAGATCAACTGAGAAAATGTCTACTCATTAACCGAATTTAAAAGGTACTACCCACACACTAGTATGGTGCTAATATTTGCTGATTTTTAATAGGACTACTGAAAAAAAAGCATATTGCAGATTTAATATTAGCTTGACATCTGTTTAATGTCTGGGGAATGGTAGACTTCATTTGGACTTTAATATAAAATACATTAGGCAATTTCCAGGAGCAGAAATCTGAAAAGATTCAAATAATGCAATATAGCCCATCTTGTTAATATTTGTGTATCTAATGCTACCAGACAACATAATTTGCTCCAAATATATATTTACGTAAAATATTCATTTGTTGCAATTGAGAGACAAACTAGAATAGTAGAAACAATGAGAGTTCTGTTCTAGGTACTGCTAACCAACTCTGGAACCTTAGGCTAATAATTTAACCTTATTTGAGTGTTCAATGTCTTCACTCTTAAAATGATGGGACTGATTATTCTCTAAATATCCCTACTGGTTCTGCAATTCCATGATTCTAGGTTCTGAAGATCTCTATAGCTTTTTTTTTTTTTTTGAGTTGGAATCTCTGTCACCCAGACTGGAGTGCAGTGACCGCTCCCGGCCACCGCAACCTCGACCTGCTAGGTTCCAGCGATCCTTCCGCCTCAGCCTTCCAAGTAGCTGGAACTACAGGTGCGCACTACCACGCCCAGCTAATTTTTTGATTTATTGTAGATACGAGGTCTCGCCAAGTTTCCCAGGTGGGTCTCGAACCCGTGGGCTCGGGCAATCCACTCACCTCAGCCTCCCAAAGCACAGGATTACAGGCTGAGCCACCAAGGCCGGCGATCTCTATAGTTTTTAATAGAAATATAATTTGATCTGTGAACATCTGCTATAGTCTGTAACATAGTTTGCCAAGTTCTTGACCTTATTTTTGCTATAGACATCAGATGTTCCTTGACAGAATTTACTCTGCATTTTACTAAAGGAACATCACTTATACTTGTGTCTAGAATAGTGTCAATCTGACTAAAAAATATACCATGTGTCAACATTATTATTATTTTTTACTATTTGAATTAATTTTTCCCTGGTATTTTTATTTTAAAGATGTGGGGTACAATTCAGGATTAGGTATGCAAGTGGACATCATACAGGTGAAGTTTGGGCCTCCCTTTGATCCCCACTTCATCTGGTTTGAAATTCATACCTTTATGGATGTTATGTGTCCCCTGCTCCAGCAGTTTCTGGCTACTGCCAATTCCTTTCTTATAGTATGATGGTAAATGGGTGAGCTGAACATTATTATTTAATGACTTAGTTAAGGTTGTAAATACAAACAATGACATAGCTCCATGCTCTTTTAGCATTAGAAATCACATAAAAATCATTTTGCTTTTATTTTTATATGCTTTGCAAAATAAACATGTTTTTGTTAAAGGCATCATACTTTCTCCAAATAAACATGAATTCAAAAATGATTCCATTACACACATATTGGCATATCAATTAAACACACTACTATTTAATTTCTCCTAATAAAGTAATATTTCCTTACTAATAACTGCAACTATTTTTTATCATGTATCTAAAATTTGCTTATTTGCATTCAAAATTTTATTTTTATAATTTTCCACCTACAATTTAAAGAGTTTGGGCCATACAAATGATAAGTTACTCCCAATTTTAACTTACTAGGAAAAAATATGTATCTCTTTGGTGTCTAGTAATCTGTGGGTAAATTTATATGTTATAAATATATACATATAAATATATATATCCTATATATGATATAGATTTATTGCAATCTATGACTTTACTATTTGTGAAGAACATAGCTCACTAAAAGAAAAAGTGCCTTCTTCTATGGTTATTTATTAGGCCAGGGGAAATCTTTGACTCCGAAAGGAAGAAGATAAACAAACACACCTACACATAATTCATTAGGCTCAGTGGACATCAGTGCTCTGTCTCTCTGAGTCTAGGTTTTCCAAGATGCAGATGATGGTGGGGAATGGGCAGAATAGTAATCACCTTGTGAGATATGGTGAAAGTTATTTACCATGACGGCAGAACAGCTCTTGCCTCATAGTTACCAGCTGACAGGCAGTAACTACTGTTTGATCATCAGTTTGTTATGCAGAATAAAGCTACCAATAAGAAGGTTCGTTGAGTCATACTGTTTTATGATTGCACATTAGAGTCATATTCCTGTTGTTTTGCCTCATGCTCCTTCCTTTACAGTTAGTCAGACAAATGTCAATAAGCATATTGCCCTTCCTAATGCTTGTCTTCCTTACTTCTGTTTCTGGTCATGTGTTGTTGGTCATAATTGGTCATATGTTTCCAGTATTGGGGGGATCAACTGTTGATTTTCTTTCTTTTTTTTTTTTGAGTTGAAATCTCACTCTGTCACTTAGACTGGAGTGCAGTGGCCGGGAACGGCCACTGCAGCCTCGACCTGCTGGGCTCCGGGGATCCTTCCACCTCAGCCTTCCAAGTAGCTGGAACTACAGGCACGTGTTACCACGCCCGGCTAATTTTTGATTTATTGTGGAGATGAGGTCTCGCCAACTTGCCCAGGTGGGTCTCGAATCCTCGGGCTCAGGCAATTCAGTTACCTCAGTCTCCCAAAGCGCGGAATTACAGGGTGAGCCACCAAGCCTGGCTTGATTTTCTTTTCTAATATAATTTATTCTTTTCAAATTTGCTTTTTCTTGTAGGCTTTTAAACAGTCTTGCCCTTTTTAAAAAAGACTTTATTATTAATAACTCCATAAAGGAAGATTAAAAGTGTCATCAAACATGTATCCTTATAAGAAGTACATTTTACTATTAAAGAAAAAAATAAGGTCTAGAAAGCATTAATTTTCTCTGTCTTCTCTGGTTCCTTTATCCCAGGTTACAATCTCTGACCTTGACCTATTCATACTGGGTGTCCTGATTGGCCACTTGGAGTCTTCTGCTCTGAAAAAAATGTGTCTATGGTGCTCGTGCTTGGGAACACCAGGCACCTCATGGAGAAGAGTGGAGATAAGTGACAGAAGGAAGATAAATAAGAATACCCATGTGCATTTTACTCTGCAAAAGTACAAAATGTCCTTCTGAAGACGGCCTGTTATGCACTTACTGTATGTATCCTTTGTAGTCTGGCTAAGGCAGAATTTATCATCGACATTAGGACTTACAAGGGTTAAATGACCTGCTCAAGGTCATGCAATCTGGAAACATACCAAGCCAGTTATAGTCTATATCTTCCCAAATGCAGCTCCAGGAATCTTTCCACTAGTTCGTTCCAACATCTCTATTCTGGGACTATTATCGGCAGTGCCTGAACTTGTCTTGGGAAATTCCCTTCATTCACTCAAGGGCTTTGTGAGATGCTATGATTATGAAAAAAGAAAAAATCTTAAGACTTTGCTTTGATGACAACTAAGAATTTTAACTGCTTATTGAGATAAGATGTAAGGATTTAGGGATGATATGTATACCCTCACTGTATCTTCTACCGTAGGAAACTTTCCCCAAACCAGACACCAGAAGAAGAAAAGCAGTAGACAGTTCTGTTTCTGGAATGGACAAGTTTTCCTTTGTGAATCCCTAAGAAGAAGACGAGATTGTTATGGGTTTGGTCAAATACCCTTCATTCAGTACAAACAGCATCATATCTAGCAGTGGTGAGGAACAAGATACTAAAATGTCTTCTTAGAAAGTACAATGGCAGAGGTATCAACTTTGGATCTAGGCTGACTTGAGCTCATAGCATAGAGAGGATTAAGATCATTATTAAAAGGAAATAAAATAAGATACAAAAATTGTTACATGGTGACTTGGATATGTGTTCAAAACAATTACATGTATTTATTTTGTTAGATGAATGAGATAAAAATATTCAGAAAATGCCTGTATATTTCAGGGAAATAAATACTTACTAGTTTTCAACAGTCTAACAATAAATAAACCAGCAGTGTATTAACAAAATTTTTGTAAAGGTTGTTCTAAGTTCCACATCACATTACAAGCATTTAAGAATTTAAAAAAAAAAAAAAAAGGGCAAGCCCTATTTCATACAAATTAAATCTGTATCCCTGGTGAAATGGTATGGTATTTTAAAGCTCCCCAGGTGATTCTAACTTGTGGCCACAGCTGAGAAACTATGGTTTGTAATATCAAGGGTCTTAGGTAGTCTAAGTAGAAAAGCTTCTTTTGACAGCCAAGATTTATGTGTGTCTGTTTCAAGGTCAGTGATATGTGCCCTCCTTTCCTTTTCACAGTCACTCTGTTCATAATCCCTCAGTCTTCTGAGAGGATCTGAGGTGGACACGTCAGCTGCAGTATCCCTTGCAATGGTTAAGTGACTGTAAGAAGAGTTATGTGAGAGCTGATCTAGGGCCCAAGTTCTATACAGGATTCCTATTGCTTGATTACAAGTTACCATGATTCCTTCTTCCTTTTTCCTTGTCTTTAATTCCATTCTTTATCCTTTTCTCATTACCCATCTTATTATCTTATTTCCCATTACCTGTATCTTGTGTGTCTTTTTTTTTTTCACTTTCCTTTTTGGGGAAAATGCACTTGCTTGAGGATAAGAAAGGTAAGCTGGTTTAACACCAATGCTAAATGGGCATCCATTGTAATAGTAGCAAGTTCTACCAGGTCCACTTTGATTTTTGGTTCACCTATTTTGGAATGGCTTAGTAATTTGTATGATTCTACACTAGATTATCAAAGTACAACTTAGCTTTTGTTGTAAGTATAATGTGCAAGTTATACTTACCAAATTAATTGGTTAAATTTTCGTGGTTATTTTTCAATGACCATTAATTAATTATACTTTTTGTTATGAAGTGTTAATTTATAATATTCTCAAGGAAGACCATTTCTTATTAATTAGTTTAGATTAAAAAAATATTGATATGAAATTCCATGGGAAGAAAACTCTTTGAAAGAGATGTTTGATCATTTTAAAAGAATTTCTTCAGTCTCCATTGTCCAAAAGCAAAGTCATATTGGAGAACAAATTTTGCAAC
Source organism: Carlito syrichta (assembly GCF_000164805.1). NCBI lineage: Eukaryota > Metazoa > Chordata > Mammalia > Primates > Tarsiidae > Carlito > Carlito syrichta. The sequence goes on from NW_007258356.1 coordinate 715,265, forward strand.
AGGCTTTTAAACTCTTTCCCTGTGATTTAACGTGTTCAGATTCAAAACTCACACACAAACATTATGCACTAGAGATGGTTACAAATAAAGTCAAACCACAATTACTTGCTAAATGCATATATTTATGTCAATACCAGTGTCTGAGCTATATACAGTTTTACCTTCCTCTAAGTTCATAGTAAAACTTAAGATCATGTCTGCATACTCCTTGGCTCTCCTGGCTCATGTTTGAACTGTAAGTGGGAAGGGGAAAATGCTTCTGCTTTAACAGCGATTTCCAATTTACATTGAATGAAATATCCAAGTGCCTAAATAGTTCATTTATTAATCTTTAGTCTGAGTTTTTGTTACAACTAGAACTTTTAAAGTTCCTTGGCACAGCCTAGCAAGTCTCATTGCTAATGAAGTAATCTTTAAATTACTCTCTTACCCCTCTGCCAGGCAGAAGTTAGGAACACCGAGTAACTCCTAGACACTTTTCTCAAGGAACCCTCAGATTACTGGGTGACAAAAATATACATGGTTTATTCCACTAAAGCACGCTGAGTACTGTAGTAGAGGACACAAAGGAGGAAGGGACGGTTGCTGCTGAGAGGAGTCATCCAAGGACATCACAGAAATGACACATGATCTCAACCTTGAGAGATAACTAGCAGTTAGCTACGAAAAGAGGATGGGAACAGTGAACAAATGAAAGGAACATTATATGCAGAGGTACAACGATTTGTTTAGAAAATGATGTGGAATTCGGTGTGGCTAGGTCAGGACATTCATCGAGAGAAGGAATGGGCAGAGGGAAGATTCCAAAAAGTTTGATGAAAGTCAGATCTTGATAGTTTTCATACTCTGAGGACTTTGGACTTGATTCTGTAGTTAGGGCTTAGAAGACATTTCAAAGCACAGAGTGATGTGTAAATCATTGTTTTTCAGAAGGTTGTTTCTAGCATATAGATTACCTAGGCGCTAGTAGTAGGAAAAGGAGTGCAAAAAGGGTATGTCCCTAGCCTTGGGGAGATGATGGAGAAGAGGTTTAATGCTTGAAAGATGTTCATTATATGTAGTTGTTGGGACTCGCTATTAGTTGGGCTTAAATTGTGAAACAGTGTTGTTTAGGAGAAGGTTAACTTTGAAGTACCTGAGATCACTAGGGGTCACTAACAGGTCATTATAAATTCATGCTTGGTGTTTAAGAGAGAGTTGTAATAATGTGAACATACTAGATAAATCAGAGTGTGACTAGAATGAAAAAATAAAAGGCAGACTTCTAATGGTAGGGTTCCACTGTTGTACATTAGCAGGTGTTATTTTTAGTAGACTCTTCACTTTCAGAGTTAAGGTGAGTTTCTACAGGTTTGACTAAGTGAATTATCACCTGACTCATCCTATATTAATCATATTTTACATGCCCTTTGAATCTCCAAGAAAAAATTGGCTTAATTGGTATTATATTATTCTTTTTCATTTTAAAAGACGTTAAGATGTTAGAGTATTAGGGATATGTTTCTTCATAACAACAACAACAGTATTAGTAACTATTTAAAAATGTGTACTAAAGGAAAAGTGCAGTGACAAAGTAAAAACAACTCACAGTTTCCTTTTATTACAGATGAAGGAAATGAAGCTTGGAGAGTTTAGTAAGTGAGATTCAAATTTGGGTTTCATGTCTCCAGATCCCATGCTCTAAACTAGTGGCTTAAAAAAAAAAATTATGGATGCCTATCCTCACCCCCAGAGATTTTGACTTAATTGCCTTGGGTGAAACTCAGGCATTTGTCCTTAAAGGTCCCCTAGAAATTCTAATTGCAGCCAGAGATGCAAACCACTGCTTTAATCATCACTTCACGACTTTCTGTATTGGGTGACACCATCATATTGAACAATCTCAGTGGCTCCCTCTGGCTCCCCCTGGAGCTCACTGCAGGTCGTGCACTGTGAAGTTGTAAAGTGCGGCAGCTGTGGCTAAACACGTTTATCCTCTGAAAGAAACCTCAAATCCCAGAGTTTTAGTAAGTATGGTTAATTAGAATCCTTTGTTTATGGTAAAAAAAAAAAAAGCACAGAGCGTGGAAATTTTAAAAAACTCTTTTATGACTATGTAATAGTTTTTATTAAATGATTTTTATATTTATCAAGAATAATGATAATATATTTATTTGATTGGGTACAAGTAGAACCAAAGAAAAGAATCAGAGATCCAGAATACTTCAGCTTTTGAAATGGAGAACAATTGGGATTGTGTCACTATTCAGAGCTATTTTGCTGGGGTTTGCTAGGAATGATATAGTCATGGAAGGCAGGGTGATGGGAGGATTAGAATGAACTATCAGTCTCAAAATTTGCCATTTTCTCACTGCTTTGGAAGATCTCTAGTTTAATCCTCAAGTGAGGACTTTGCAGGACTTCTGACCAACAAGAAGGAGCTGGGGACCTATTAGAAAGCAACAACAGCCACAAAACCAAGGGGGCGACAGGTCAGAGCTGGGCTGGAAATCAGATTTGGCTTTGTTATGGTCCTGGGAGAGTGTGATGTGGTCCCAGATGCTGCTGGTTTTTTCCTAATGAAGCCTGTGAGAGTGGAACCAGAGCAATACAAACATGTTCTTATGGAAAGAAAATGGTCGCTGGAGACATATTGTCCAATCTAGCCTAATACTTCACTAGCTGTGTGAGCTTGGGTAAAACAGTTAACTTCTCTGAATTTGTTTGCTTTTTTTTCTTAATAAAAGAGGGTGGTAATGGACTCTTACATGTGAAAGTACCTGACTCAGAACCTCTTTACTGATGTTTCTTCCACATTGTCCTCATCTGAATGGTAGTGGGGGTGAAAGCAGAAAGGCCCAGGGAATGTCCACTGTGGTGGTAGTTAGTCAAAGAGGCAGTAAAAATGAGGTGGGCTAGACACGGAGCACTGTTGCAAGCCACAGACACACTCAGTCAATTCCATTTGTTTGCAGAAAAGAAACCAACACCATAAGGCTGCAGTCTCTTATCCATCAGGGAGCAGTTCAGCTTTACCCTGGTCTTAGCAGTACCAGTTGGATATGCTGAAGGGTCTCCTCAGAGAGTGCACAGGCTAGAGTTGCCTCATTTTCTAATGCTACTGCCTGAGTTTTCATTTAATTAAGAAGACTGACCTTTAGAAAGAGTTTTTTTTTCCTTTCTCTAGCTTAACATACGATGATCCTAATAGAAGTTGAACATCTGATGGTAAAGAGGGCCAGATTTTCACTGATAAGGCTAACACACTGTTCCTATCTTTACAAAGAAATTTAATAGGCGTCATTATAGATGCATAAGCCAAAGTCCCTTTCAGATAAATCTGACCTCAAGTAGGTGGAAACAGCAGGATATGAAAGATAAGCCCCAAAGGAGTGTATATCAGAAAGGACATCCCATATACTGCATAGCTGGGGCCCTGAGAACACATATCCTTGTCATTAGCCTTATTAAAAGCAAATTCAAGTTAGATTCTTACTCAGTCCTTTAAACCTCTAAATATGGAGAAATAGCTACTTTGAGACTCTTTGTACAAAGCATTTGAGGCGCTTGTAGACAGTGTGGTCAATGAACTAGTAAGGAAGGAGAGACTGACCTGTTAGGGTGAAAGCCATGGAACCATAGCCCTGCACGCTCTGTGTTTGCCCATAGTTGATGATGTTGTCCTTTATAATATTAGCAAGCAGATGGGGACCCTCAAGCACTGGCAGAGTCTGGAGAATATTCTGGCATTTGCTCTGCCCTGGATTTATCCACAAACTCACATGAGCGAGTCTCTGCTTAGGAGACTTTCCGAGGTTTGTCCTGCTTCTTTGTGTAACAGCCACAACTGTTTGTGTTCTTTCTTCTTGATGCTGTTTTCTCTTTCTTTTAGGGCAAGAGTCCCCAGCTCTGAGCCACTGACCTATACTGGTCCGGGTTATATGGCAGGAGGTGAACTGTGGTTGACATCCGTCTTCTGTCAGATCAGTGGCAGCCAGCCCATTATTTTTTACCATTTCTGTGAGCACCTCTTTTTAAAAATAGTGAGTTGTGTAATTATTTCATTATCTATTACAATGTAATGATGTAATAATAATAGAAATAACATGCACAATAAATGTTATGTTCTTGAATCATCCTAAAACTACCTCCCCCCTTCCCCCTTCCCCCTGAACATGCATGGAAAAATTGTCTTCCACAAAACCGGTCCCTCAAGCTGAAAAGGTTGGGGACTACTGTTTTAGAGAATGCATTTTGTCTGTTCTTCATGGAGGCTGTACACTTGAATAGAATGAGACTCTGTTACTAGGCTAGAACTGAGTCTCCACCATGCCCTGGTGGTATTTGATGACTAATGAGAGCGCCATTGTCATTAAGTACTTAGCTTTGTACTATGACAGTTCATGGATGATGGTGAACTTTTGCCACTGGGACTAGAAATGAATCTTTTCCCATCTTCACTCAATTGGTAGGTAAATTTTCTCTGGTCAGCTATCACTGTTTTGTGAACAGAATAAGCAAAATAATACTATGACTATTATAATTAACCCTAGAGTTCAAAGAAAATCTGAAATTCTTGTTTCCCCAACTTTTACTGCTGTACTCTGACAGCAGCAAGAGAGTATTAGAGGCAAAATGGCAGATTTCGGTTTCCCTTTTTTTAAAGAGTTGCCAGATATTATTAAATAAAAAAAAATGAAGCCAAAAACAAATAAAACGTGAATGAGATCTTAGAATAAACACTCCTAGGTAGGTTCCCTACTGCATTATAATATTCCCTGTTTTTCTCTGTTAGTGTGAGTGGAGAGAGTAAATCATCATTACTTTTCCAGGTATATTTCCACTGAGGGGAAAGAGAATATTTCTTATGTTGCTCATCTAATAGCCTTACTTCAGGTATCCACATCACTTTAAATGAGAAAAGGTCAAAGAACTATGAAGCAATAAGTACTGCCGACTTGCAGCATCTATCTTCCCAGCAGTCTTCCTACCCTTGGATGTGTTCAATCCATTGTAAATGAGTTCATTGGAGGTCACATAACTTGCCACATACCTGAATGAATTGTAGGAAGGAAGTGGTATAAGCAAAATCATTTTTGTGTGCCCATCGGTACTTATTGATACACACACACACACACACACACACACACACACACACAAACACGTACACTCATGCGTGCAAAGGCTCTCATTTTAACACATCCAAGACTTAAAAGGCATTCATCTTCTTTAAGCTCTAATATATGATAGATGTCTTCTCCACTGAGCCCATTTTTTTTTTGAACCTTATGCGAAATTCAGGGCCAAGCTGCCATCCCTATAACATGCTAGTCCTTTCTTCTAACAACAGCGCTATGGGAGAGTCTGACTATTTTAATTTGAGCTGGCGTGGCATTTAAATGTATTCTCATACAGGATAATAACAGTCATTGCACATGTCACAGTAGAAATAAAATTCATCCATAAAGAGGGTGGGAGGTTCAGGGGCACATGTCCTTTACAAAGGCCTGGGGGCAATAATTCTATTCTAGTTTTAACTTCTATTAGGACAGATATTTCTCTGATAGAAGAGTTTTTTTCTCTTTCTTTCCTATTTGTTATGTTTTTCAGACATTAGCAAAATCTGCAATGTTTTCTCCAGTTGATGTTATAATCCATACCGCAAAGTTAACATAATGCCTATCCGTTTTGCAAATATTCCCAGGGAAAAGCAGTTTTGCACACACCTCCTTATGTATTAGCTCTTATTTCTTTTTCTGGATAACAGACCCGGGAAGCTAAATGAAGCTGGAAGCCATCACTGTTGTCCTGAATTAGTGACACGACTCCTCCCCAGAGAACCAACTGCATCTATTTAAAATACACTTTTTAGGTGAGTATTCGGGAAGTCTCTACTAAATAAAAGGGCTCTTGGGAGAATGCAGGAGTCTCTTAGTAGTAGAACATTGGCCTTGAATGTACACGACAACTTCTAGCTTTGTACAACATTGTAAATAAGAGTCTGATGATCTAATATGAAGATACAGTATACTTTATCATCTATATGATTATGAAACTAATAACAGGAAAGTGGACAACAGCTGTAATGGTTCTTTTTTTTTTCCTTGATAATGTTGCATTTGAGCTTAAGTGTGTATAGATGGGCACACAGCCGAGAAATCTGAGTCCAAAATAATTTTTCTTCTATTTAAAAAAAAAAGTATATACTTGAACAATTCATGCATAAATATAAATATTCCATTTTCTATCTCCATTATTTTTCTATTTCTTTTTGCATTAAAAAAACCTTGCAAATAGCTGGCAGGTGCTGTCTTTAAAATCTGCTGTAAAACCCACTCCTGGGCAAAGCTAAGACACATTTGTGTCCACAGTCGTCTGTTGGTAATTCCATTGTACCTCTCAGGTGATATTGTGTGGTGTGTGTGGCTGTCTGTCTTTTCTAGTCTTCCATCTTTGGCGTACTCAGCTCTCTTTTCCCAGAGTCAGCAGAGAGACTGGCACATAATAAGCACCTGAAAACCTTTATTCATTTTTTTAAACAAAAAAGAATGAGTTGTTTTTCTACACCTCTGGTGGTAAGAGAGCATAATTCAAGACCTCAAGACTTCAAGGCCTGCGACTAGCCCCAAAAGGTAGTCTTGCCTTTGATGAGAAGGGTTTTGCATGACTGGGCAGGGGATATGGGAAGAAACTCTACTTGCTGTAGAAAGTAGAAACAAAGCACTAAAAAGAAAGCACAAGTGTTGCACAGAAAGAGAAAGAAGAAAAGGCGACTCCGAGGAGAGTAGAGAAGTCATTTCTTGAGAGTCCATTTTGGGAAAAGACAGTTTCAAGAGACAGTGATGTGAAAGGAGATCCTGGGAAACATATACGAGAGTCCTAAGTGAGAAGAAAATTTGGGATGAATTTTGCAAGCTTATGGTCATCAGCAGAAAGCAAGCACACCTGTTTCCATAGCCACAGTCACATGGAATGGCTATGCAAGAAAGAGCCAGGAAATTTTAAAATATTGAATCCTGACTTTCATTCCTAAAATTCTGATTTAATAGGTAACATAAGGGGCACACACATTTTGTCAGTCATTGTGGTCAGAGTTAGAACCACTGAATTTCAGTTATCTCTGATTTGTTTACCTATGGTCCCAGATGGTCATGAACACTATCAATATCAGGGATTCAAAGAAATAATATAAAATGAAACAACGAGTTATGCATGCAACAAATTTTCCTAAAAATAAGATAGGTTCGAAATAATTGTAAGATTTTAAAAAATTATTATTTAAAAAGAGTTTGCAAGGCAAGTTTTAAAAATTCATTCTATTCTGGGACCAATAAGTAGAAGCATTCAAACAACTACCACTCAAATCAAGAGACTTGGTAAAATGCAAATTGCTAATAAGAATTAAAAAATTTTAATCCCATGGAGGTAGAGAATAGAATGATAGTTCCCAGAGGCTAGAAAGGATGGGAATGGGGTGAGGGAGGTGAAGAGAGGTAGGTTAATGAGGACAAATAAATAGTTAGATAAAAGGAATAAGATCTAATGTTTGATAGTAGATGAGGGTGACTATAGTTGACAACAGTGTATCACATTTTTCAAAATAGCTGGAAAAGGGATTTTGAAATGTTCCCAGCATAGAAATAATAAATACTCCAGGTCAGTGATCCTCAGCCTTTTTGGCATCAGGGACCAGTTTGGTGGAAGACAAGTTTTCCACAGATGAGGGTGAGGGGTGAGGCAGGGAGGTAGGGGAAACTTGCCTGAACATTGCAATAAAGATTTTGAATATAGGACAGGAAAAATCAGGAATTCTACGTATACCTCAAACAAAGTTGTTTTGTGAAGACTAACTCTTGTGTTCCTATCTTATATGTCATTGTGTTACACACTCTTGTGCTACTCTGTCAAATAAAAAAGTTCACAAATGTAGGCCAGGAGCAGTGGCTTATGCCTATCATCCCAGCACTTTGGGAGACCTAGGTGAGAGGATTGCCTGAGTCCAGGGGTTTGAAACCAGCCCTGGCAACTTGGGAAGACCTCATCTCTATAGCAAATCAAAAATTAGCTGGGCATGGTGGTGTGTGCCTGCAGTTCCAGCTACTTGGAAGTCTGAGGCAGAAGGGTTGCCTGAGCCGAGTAGATCGAGGCTGTGGTGGCTATGAGCATGCCACCGCATTCCAGTCTGGGCAACAGAGTGAGACTCCAAAGAAAGTTGGTAACCTTTGCAACTTCTTGTTCAAAAGATTGACAGTGAAAGAGAGAAGTAAGAATTTATTTTGCCTTTTTTATATGAACAGTGTAAACAAATTTCCCTAATTGATGCAAAAGTGTTCCTTCCAGAAGAATTCAGTTTATAAATATGAAATAAATAATAGAATTCAAGAACAATTATTTTTTGTAATTTCTAAAAAAATTATTCAAATGCAGCTTCTCATTTGATAAAAACCATTAGATAGAAGTTGGGAAAATTTTGTGAAGGCAGGATCAAAGTGTCACTAGATGAACAGACAGGCAATACACCACTCTTAGGGAAAAAAGTAACCTCAGCACTATATAATAATGTTTTTTTCCAAAAATTCTTGAATCTGAAGTTATTGAAACTTTCAGAACCAAATTTAAGTTTATTGAAAATAGAGAGGCTAGAGAAACACATTAAAGGATACCAAAAGGGAGAGGAAGAAAAAATATCTAGAATGTGGTTCCCTTCATGAAACAACTAAATCAGTTGTTTTCATCACATCAAAAGCATGGAAAAAAGATGGGAAGAAGCCCTACTTTCAACTAAAGAGACTCAAGAGATGTAACATGTAGAAATTATTTGAATCTTCATTTGAACAAATCAACTTCAAAAAGACGTTTTGCAAAAAAGTCAGTGAAATTTGAATATTGATTAAGAATTAAACAGCATCAAGGAGTTACTGCTAATTTTGTTGATTGTGATGGTTGCACTGCAATTATATAAGTCAATGCTCATATATTTTAGGGAAACATATTGAGAAACATAAACTGACATGATGTCAGATATTTACTTTAAAACATTTCAGGTAAAGAAAAGAGAGAAATAAAAAAAAAAAGAAAGAAAGATTGGGTAAGTGTAGCAAAATCCAAATAGTTATATCACATCTAGGTGATAGCTTTAAGGATATTCTATATTGTTTTTTCCACTTTTATGTATACTTACATTTGGGCTTTTAAGTAAAAAAGTGTTTTAACATATATTTTATTAGCCCCCTGCAAAATCATTGTTATATGTTTACACCTGAATATGGACTATTTACTATGAAGACATCGTTAAGGCATATATCTACAATGTCTGCTTTCTGTACTCTTCAAAGTCAGGGTCTGCCCTTAAAGTCAGTTTTTTTTCCTCATGCTAGTCAAATAAGAAAACATAATTTTGTTGTAATTATAAAAATTCAGCTGTATGTCTCATAACAGACTAATGTGATAAAAGAAAAATTGCATATTATTTCTGGGTAAATTTAGAAGGTATCTTTCTGGAGGGTTTTTCAATGTATCAGAAAACCTGTTTGCCATCACTAATGACTTTTTGGGTTAACTTCTGAAAAACAACAACAGAACTTTGTGACTGTAGTAAGATAATGTATATTCTAGAATTATTACCATAATAAATAGTTGACAACATATTTAAATGTATCTGAAATCCATTATCACAAATCACAGAGGAGAAAATTGAGAGAGTTATAGCAGATTATGCCAATTCTGACATTGGAAGTGGAAGCCATATATCAAGAGAGGAAATAAGAGCTATTGGAAGATGCTGAACAAAGCATATTACCCAGAACTTTCTGCTCTGAATGTCTAAAAGGCTATAGTTAAGTTACAGGGAGTAAATCATTGTAGTAAAGGTGGCAGAGAACTTGGTTTACTGGGATAGGACTCTGCATGCAAGTTAAAAAAAAAAGCAAATTAGATTTTTTTCTTTCCTACTTCCCACTTCTCTGAAAACATTTTAAACAACAATAACAACAACAACAACAAAGTGTGGTGTACACACACACACACACACACACGCACACATATATCAGGAAGTTTAAATTTGAAATAAAGGAAAATACAGATACATTTCTTAGACATCACTCTGCATTTCCACAAATAGAAACTCAATGGTTACACAGAACCCTGTCCCTGAAAAGCACAGTGGTGCCCACTGAACTGTCATGGCTCTTCCTTCCTCTGGCACCACTAGGACTTTGGAGAAGGAGCCCTTAATTGTCAAGATGAAAACAGGAAGAGAAAAACGGAATAATTTCTATGTATCTAGAGAGCCCTTCAGTCAGAAATATAATTGCATACCTAATCCTGAATTGTACTCCACATCTTAAAAAAAAGAATTACAATGATATTTACTCTCTGAAAAATACATAAAGAAACAAATAACTTTTACTATGTTATAAGAATGGTATAAAATGGACAGGTTTGAAGTAGATGCCTACAGTTTCTATAATCTGTGTTTGGTTGTGCTTGGAAGAATGGGAAGGGGTGGACACACAGAGGGTGTTGGGAGAGGGAAAATTAAAGTTGGACTCATACATTTTTAAGTGCAGGACCACCTCTTTAACCATTTTCAATTCTTCTTCCAGCTGTGTTAGTATCTATGTATTTGCTTCTATGTATATTTCATACAATTCCTTATGTCATTTTGCTATTTTATCTCCTTTGCTATACTAAAATATTTTCTTCATTTCCTGAAACACAGATTTGAATGAGCATAATCTTTATTTGAATTTTTATAATATATAGATATTTCAATTTGCTAATTTCACAGTTTTATTTTCTTGCTTCTAAAAAGTTCTGCTTTCTTCATTATATAACACTACCTTTCTTTACTTTCCTTTTAATGACAAAGTTATAAAGATTTTGCTTTAGTTCAAAAAATCACAGCTCTACTGAAAGCAATCTAAGCCACATTACCTCTTTATAACTATTTTACCGTTTAATGTTACCGATCAGTGGGATACCAAATACTAAAATAGTTTTTTCCCTTTCTGGAGAGAAGTTAGTGACATGTCTTCCCTCTATGCACTGAGGATGGTAAAATAATGTTAATATAGTATTCTGGACTGATTTTAGATCTGGTGCAGACAGGTTTCTGGGAGTATCAAGTAATCTATAAAGCGCATAGTGAGTACATTAATCATTTTAGTTACTTTTATTTGTCCTGTCTTTCAGGTCTGCTAGTTTTGCATATAGAGCATCTTTACCTTTGAAAAATATCAAATGTGGTACCAGGCATGGTGGCACATACCTGTAGTCCTAGTTACTTTGGAGTCTGAGGTGACTGAATTGCTTAAGCCCAGGAATTCAAGGTTGCAGTGAGCTATGCTTGCACTGATGCACTCCAGTAGAGGTAACAGACGCTGTCTCTGGGAAAAAAAAAATGAGACCTTGAATATAGCTTTGTATAGATGAAGTGAAAAACATCTTAGGCTGAAAGAATAGTATGCATAAACAAGGACAGTGATTAGAATGTTGGTGACAGTTTAGAAGGTTGTTTGGGTTAGCACCCTTGGAGCAGAGGATTTAAGTGCATGTATGAAAAGGAAGATAGGAATGTAGTGGAACATTGGAACAAGCAGGTAGCTGACTGTGGGGAACCAGGAGGACAGGTGAACCTTGAAGTTTATTCTATAGAGAGTTCTGAACCTCTAAGGGCTGGCTTTACAGATGTAATTCAAATCCCTTGCTTTCCTGGCTATTTCAGACACAACATAGAACTTACCACTGTGTACCTAAACATTGGCTTATGTGAAACAGTTTTTGGGAATATTAATCTAGCAATATGTTTTACATTGCTTTGGAAAGGGGAGAAAAGAGAGCTCAGTGAGGAAAGTATTCAATAATCCAAGCATACTAAATACAAACCAAAAATAGCATGGTGGAGTGGAGAAGATAAAAATTCTAAACCGTGGCTTTAAATTTCAGTTCAAGACAAAGCAGAGAGCTATCTTATGTTTTGTCACCTGCTTTTTCTTTTTAAAAGTAATGTCCCTCTTTTCTTTCTGCCAGTATACCTGTTTATATTCTGACCTGATATTCTGATAGAGAATTTATTTTGGGACTTTTCTCTGTGCCTTTCAACCTTATTATAAAGGACTGACCTAGTGATGTTTGTGATGCCTGTAAAACTCTTGACCAAACTGAGGACAAAGAATCTAGCTTGGATGATAAAAATAGTTCTATCTGGATGTTCCAGAAAATATTCCATTTTTAGTGATCTTTGAACCTATTGGGATGCCCATATTATAGTTTAATTCCAAAAGATTGGAGGAAGTTCAAGGGTTCTTGCTTTATGGGCAGCACTGGATTAGTCATTTAGCTTAAGTACAGGATTTTTCATGTCTAAAACTGGCATAAGAATATGCTGTGAAAACTGAATGAGATGACATATATAGAGTATGTCACACACTATGATTAAGTACTCAATAAGTGTCAGCAATTATTAACTTTCAGAAAAGTATTTTCATTTGCTTTTATGGAGTTACTTTGTTTCGTATGTAAATACAACTGTAGTTCTTGATAATTATATAATTATTAATATCTATATATACTTTCAGTTTCTGAATTATTTTCAATAGATATTTTCAGTTACCATGGTATCAATAACTTCTCAATATCACTTTATGTTGATGCAATGTTTACAGACTAGGTATTGCCATTACTTAACTAAAATTAGCAACAGAATATGGAGGGATGTTATTTGATTCTATTCAGGAAACATTCATTGAAAACTATGTACTGCAATAAACATATAGGTCATAATCCCTGACCTCAAGTAGTTTGGAGACAAGCCAAGAAAAAAAAAAACCCAAAGCAATAAAAACCTTATGTAAATAATAATTACAGTAGAATGTCACAAACAAGGCCACTAGTAAATGTTGGCAGAAGATTAGCACAGTTAAATATCTTAGGAAACAGGATTTGTAAAAGAAGTGACATATAACTACGCTTTTAGGCTATTAATCTATGGAATGTCAGAATTACATTTGTTCTATAGAGTATTTTGGGGTGAGAGTTGAAGAGGAAGAACAATTGTATATCATGATTGACCAAGCAGTGTGCTGCTTTCAGAGCACTCTATTTGAGAAGTACTGAAGCATAAATTTGTAGCCAGGGTAATCAAAAGAATAAGACTTCAAGTTGAGAAGCAAGACCTAGACCAGTGCTCATACGGAAATGCTAGCCGCATATGTAACTTTAAATTTCCTAGTAGCTAGACCTAAAAAAGTAAAAGAAACCACTTGAATTCATTTTGTTTTATTTAATTCAATATGCCCAGAATATTACCATTTCAACGTGAGATTCATGTAAATAATATTCATGAAATATTTTGCTTATTTTTTCATATTAAGTCTCTAAAATCTAGTAAGTACATTATATATACATGCATCTCAATTTTAAATGCTGAATAGCTGTGTGAGGTTAGTGACCACTGTGGTAGACAGTACTGGGCAGATCCAGACCATGAAGACCTTGGACATCTTATTAAGGAATTTAGACTATATCCTATAAACCCTTGATAATATAAAAAGTCTATTCATCTGATGAATGTCGGAAATAAATTTGCTTTACAAGGTATTAAGGATGTAAATCAGCGGCAAATTATTTAGCCAAAAGACAAGGGACTATTTGTATTCTGCTCTTTAACAATCATCTCTTTAAGGAAGGTGGTCTTTAAGGAAGGAAAGAAAGACAAAAGCCACTTTTCATGACTAGATAGGATTTCTGCCCAATTCCTCAAGAAGCACTTCAGGGAGCTAGGTTGGGCTCCATGGAGAAAGCCATTACCAAAGCTAAATTATTCTGAATGGTCTAGCAGCAGAGCAGTTTCAAAGGCCAGTTTAGATTTCTTTGCAAAACTTAGACTTGGACAGTTAGACAATCCTCCAAAATGAGAAGAAGATTGAGAGCAAACACTAACAAGAGAAACTGAAAGAAAGGATCATGCCTAAAAGAGTCTTTATTTGAGGGGGAGAAATCAGCAATTTTCAGGTTCCTAGTCTTTGGAGAGAGAAATTCTTCAGTGGAAAATGTTGATATCTTAAGTGAGAAACAGTCCAGAGCCCCTCCTAATATCTTACCACTTAACCATCTGTATCAGACCACTCAATGTTTTACCTATTGCATGGAAAGAAAAATAGTTCAAAGAATCATACTTTGTCAACTTGGTACCCGGTTACCAACAAATGTCTGCTGACTAATAACTAAAAGAAAGACACTAGGCCAATTCTGGAAAGGACTGGGGTAGGAAAGGTGGGTTACCATTGGTGTTCTTTAAGATTGAATGACCTGTTAAAGTGAGACCTCTATAAACATATGTGTGCAAGTATCTTTTTCATAGAGTTCTTCCAGTTATATTCCCAGTAGGGGGATTGCAGGGTGATATGGAAGGTCAAGTTTTAGAACTTTTAGGCATCACCACACTGATTTCCACAGAGGTTGAACTAGTTTGCACTCCTACCAACAGTGTAGAAGTGTTCCCTTTTCGCCATATCCTTTCCAGCATCTGCTATTTTTCGAGTTATTGATGATGGCCATTCTGACTGGAGTTAGATGGTATCTCATTATAGTTTTAATTTACATTTCCTTGATGACTAGTGAGGCTGAACATTGTTCACAATAGCAAGAACATGGAACCAACCGTGCTACCCATCATAAGAGGACTGGATAAAAAAATGTGGTACATATACACAATGAAACACTACCCAGCCATAAAGAAGAACATTTGCAGCAACCTGGATGAAATTAGAGTTTATAATACTGAGTGATCGCTCACAGAAACAAAGAGCTTAGTATTGAATGTTCTCACTCATAAGTGAACCTCGAACAACTACCGTATTACTATAAGAAAAGGATTGAAAGTGGAAGGAAACTGTGGGAGGGGGTGGAGTGATGGGGAGGTGGGATTGACAGTAGTTGATAACTGCCTGGGGAAGGGGGGGCACACCTCATTGATAAGGGTACCTGCACAGTGAATATTTGTATACCTAGCCCTGAATTGTATGCCACAATTCTAAATAAAAATCAAAAGGGGGGGAATAAAGTGAGAACTCTATTCACTACATGTACATCTAAAAATCACTTGGTACATATTTCTCATACAAGTGATCTAAAATTTCCCACGTTTTCCACTGACCTGCTAACTGATTGCCTGGAGGCTTCATGTATCTTGAAGCCGGCAACACAGGCCACGACACAACTGGCACTAGCACCAAGTACCTGGCAGCTACAGCTTCAGGTACTAGCCTAACGGCCAATAAACTTTTATAAAATCAAAATAGAGCCTTGTCCCACAGAGATGGACATGACTTGACCCATTCTTGGGGAGGCAGTGATGAGACCTGCATGAAGGATGTTTAAACTCCAGCTTGGAGGGCAATGTAAGTTTGCAGAGGCATTTTTAGATGCTCAAAGTATATTTCTTGGCTTCAATAGGCGAGGGAATAATTATGTTTTAAAATTTTGTTTCACAAATGGTGTGGCATCCTGGTTTTGAGCAAGGAAGACTATACATCCTGCTTTGCCTGTGACAGTTCTAGTGTGCCTCCCCCACCCCCAGCATTCTGTTTCATGTTTCATTTATCACATTAAAAAAAAATGAATAAGTTATTAGTACCAGTTGCATTAAAAAAAGTCAGAATGGATTTATTCTTGTGTTTTGCGCTCCTGGCTTCTGTCATGGTTTTGTCCAATAGTGATTTTGAGATACACACACAGTGAATAGAGTTCTCACTTTAACAAGTCATTCAATCTTAAAGAAAACCAATGATAACCCACCTTTCCTACCCCAATCCTTTTCAGAATTGACCTAGCGTCTCTCTTTTATATATTAGCCAGCAGTCGTTTGTTGATAAAAACAATGTGTGTTGACAGAAGTTAGGGAGAGTTATATTTTTCTGGTTTTAGTTAATATTGAGAAAAGTAACCACTTCTGCTGTATCTGCCAGATACTTGGTGTTAGTACCAGTTGTGCCTTGGCCTGTGTTGCTGAGTTCAGGTTGCATGAAGTCTATAAGCAACTGGTTAGCAGGTCAGTGAAAATGTGGGAAATTGTAGATTACTTGTATGTGAAATCTGTATAGGAAATGGAAGCTAAGAAGTTCTGCTGTAGCATTTATAAATCGTCTGGAATCTCCCTTTCTCTCTCTTTTTTTCTTTTTTGCCTTTAGCACTTTTCTTTCTCTTTTTTTCCTCTTTTTTAATAAAGATGTGGGGTACAAATTCAGGGTTAGCTATACAAATGTTCATTAAGCAGGTACTCTTGTTGAGGTGTGTACCACCATCCTCTGGCAGTTTCCCACTACTGCCATTCCTTTCTTATAGTTCCGCTTATGAGTGAGAACATATGGTACTCTGTTCTTTGTTTCTGTGATAGACTCTAAATCCATCCAAGCCACTGCAAAAGTCTCAGGGTACAAAATAAATGTGCAAAAGACAGTCACATTCTTATACGCTAACAAGAAGCAGGCAGAAAACCAAATAAAAAGCACAATCTCATTCACAATAGCCACAAGTAAATATGAAATACCTTGGCATTTTCCTAACCAGAGAAGGGAAAGAGCATTACAATGAAAACTACAAAACACTGCTCAAAGAAATCCAGGTTGATGTAAACAAATGGAAAAATATTCCATGCTCATGGATAGGAAGAATCGACATTGTTAAGATGTCCATCCTACCAAAGGCAATCTACAGATTCAACACATTATCCATAAATTACCAACATCATTCTTCTCAGACCTGGAAGTGAAAATACAGAAATTCACATGGAATCTCTTATTACAGTAGTTTTGTACTGCAAATCTACAATATTTACTTCTGTCTTTTTGAAAGTTACCCCATGAACAACAGTGAGCTTAAAAACTGAAAGTGTATGTATAATAAAAAATAAGTACCACATTCGCATTTCTCAAGAACATTGATAATGATGGTAAATTGCATAAACTGTCAACATTTTCCGTTTTTCATGGGAACTGTGTTGATATTATTGAATATGCCAACAAACTATCTCGCATTTGTTAACTACAATGAAACAAGACACAAATCTGCTGAAGGAGCATTTGCATCCATTTCAAAAGCTCATAATTACTTTAAGAATACTGTATAAATAAAACAATAATTTAACCCATAGAGCTTCAGAAAGTACATTTTCATATCATGGTATATCGCTTTTTATTTATATCAAAAGATTGCTCTTACACATTTCATTAATTTTTAATTGCAGGTTTTTTATGCATGTATGAAAAGTGTTAGAATGTTGGCTCCATTAGCAGAAAAACTTGGCAGAGATAAATGATGTCAGTATTATATCAGTGCCATCTGATTCCAAATAGAAATTAATTTCAATAATAATTCAATTTTTAATCCAAGTTACAGAGTCAAAGTAATGCTTTGGAAGTTCATTTAGACAAAGGTGAAATATTTGATAATTATTATAGATGTCATTGTGAATTTCAGAAAACAAAGCTTTCAAATTGTGGTTTCATCTGTTTTGAAATTAATTAGAAATCTTTAGCCAAAGAAATAAATGAACAGAAGGCCAACAATGTTCAGCTTTTGAAGCTTTAGTGAATTGTACTTACTGAAAATAAAGCAAACAGGGAGATATTGAAATAAATCTCCACAAAAGCTAGGAGAAATGAAACAAATGAAACAGAGAGAGCAAGTAGCATGTAAGATTTTATGTTAAAATTATGTAATTGTGCTTTGTTATATCTTGTCCTATGGGAATAAAATGGAGCTCATAGATATGGATTAAATCTATGTTATATTCTGAGAAGGCCTTTGCTTCAGTGGCATCTGTATTTGACTAAGTAGTCAAATGAATAAAAAAAAAAAAAATCATATGATGAGTTTTGATTTAAATAATTTGTCAAAAAATAGTATTCTGAATGAAAGTTAAAAGATAGTACCTGTGAAAATATTTGTACTGATATATTTATATATTTTAATTAAAATTTGAAGACATTCTTCTTTTAGTACAATATGCTCTGAGCTTACCAAGGAGTGGATTTATAGTAAGAACTATTATAACCTATAGAGAGGAGTCAACTGAATATGCCGACAAACTATCTCGCATTTGTTCACTACAATGAAACATGGAAGAAGATTGAACTGATTTGATAAAATATTAAAAACTGGATAAAATATTAAAAAACATTAAAATTTATTATTTAGAGCAAACATTCCAGTATTATATGGTTTGAAATAGAGATACAAAGAAATGGATTTAGAAGCATTGTGAGTAAATGCTAATATTACTTATTCTGTTTGTATATATTAAAATATAGTTCATTAATATAAATAGTATTTTTATTACTTTTTAGAAGGAGCTCTGTCTTGGAAAGTGGTTGTTGAGTGCATCAGTTGAGATTCGACTGAGATAAAGAAACCAATTTTCTGTGAAATATACGTCACTAATTGAGCAATTTTCATTTTACATATATTATTGCATTCTCAAATCTATTTTATAAGAGAAAAACAAGAGCAGCCTCTGGAGTCTAGCTTCCTGAGCTTCATAATCTGTTTGAAAACTTATACAGTTATTTAAACTATCTGTGCCTTTGTCTCCTTCTCTGTAAAATAAAGATAGTAACAGGATATATCTCCATAAGGTTTTGAGGATTGAATAAACAGTTAAGTATTATCATCATTATTATTATTGTCTTCCAAAATTTTTACTTAGGTGTTTCAGTTTAATAAATTATTTAGAATTAGTGAAAATTAGCAATGGATTCAATGTGTATTGCAAAAAAGAGAGAAAGAAGGAGAAAAAAGCAATCTAAGTTGATGATTAAGCTATAAATAAAACATGAAAAACATCATTTGGTAATTTTGTAACAGTTAGCTCAGTGTTTTCAAAATATTAGTGCTTTTTTATTTAATAAAATATAGATGAAGTTACTGTTTTTTTCTCCATATGTGTCAAGCGAACTACTTTCATACAAAATCATTTATAAATGTGATAGGAGATAAATCTGGTGTTGTAAGGAATTCAAATATTCTAAGGACTACTTTGAGTCACCACATACCAAAAAATAGCAAACACAGGGTTCCTAGTGGTTTTTGTCTAATGGAAGATTGCATGAATAATAATAGTTACTGTTCCTCAAAAGAAACACAAGATAATAAGTTATATTTCTGCTATGTGCATGTAACTATTCAATAACATAATGTGGGGTACTATTGGTAGTAGAAAGGAACACTTAGCAAAATTATTCTTGTGTAAATGCATCTTTTCAAAGTATTCATGCATTTATTTTTTACTTAGGATTTCACTTTCTTCTTCACCATTACTAAATAAAATGACATTTGTATTTTATAGCTATAACTGAAGTTTGCTGTAATAATTTTATATTTCATTTAACAAATCTAAGATTCTCAAACACTTAATAAGCTAAGATTTTAAGCTGAGGTCTCAATCAAATCTTTAAATAATTAATGTTCAAAGAAAAATTGGAAACATAATTGCTGTTATTTGGATTGCTTACTTACCAATTTTCTTATGGACAGTGATGCATATTTGGTTTTTAGACATCAATTGTTATAGAGGAGAAACAGATATTAGAGAAATACAATAGGAATTATTTATAAATTTATAGTAAATTCTAGCTTTTACTGCTGGTATAGCCAGTTTTACTGTATGTGTCTGTGTATATGTATGTGTATATATATAATATATACATCTACAGTTGATTTATATATTTGACATATACATTTGAAAAGGAACTTGTACTTCTTTTGAATTAACATGTTTCAAATATTGTATAAAACAAACTTATACTAAAACATTAAACATTATTTGTTGTTTACCTGATACTTAAATTTAACTGAGTATCTTATATTTTATGTGACAATTCCATTTTCTGTATATTTATATGGATTTATACAAATTTATTCAGATATTTTGAATTTCTTACCTGGAAATATTTTTATATAATATATCATCTATGTACCTTGAAAGTAACTTTGGTCCAGTATCCAATATTTGTTTATTTTTTCAAAAAAGAAATTGAGAACTGGAGTTTATTTATGGACTACAAATTCTGTTCAGTTATAATTCTAATTGAAGATTTCGGGATGTTAAGCTCACAGCTCTCGTCATTAGGAGAAAAATAAATTATTAACATAAACAATATAACAACAAAACTTCTGTAAGCTAATAATGAATTGCAGTCTTTCAGAACTTGATGGAGTATTCTTTTATCAAAATAAAGTGAGAAAATGCATGTATTTTAGTTTTATAAAAAATAATGCTAGCAAAAACTTCAGCAAGAAGAAAACTCTAGAGAAATATCATTAACATTTTTCAATTCCTTTATGATTAATCTCTTTTATGCTCCTGATTGATAGGTATATAATATGTTTATATAATAATAAATCTAATTCTAAGTGAAATCTATAATGCCATAAATAAAACAAATTAAAACAGTTTTCAAATGAACATCTGGTAAGGCATTCATTTCATATAAAGGTTAATTTAAGATTCACACATTTCACTAACATGATATTTGTAACCACAAAAATATAACTGCCAAATATAGCACAAAAGTTATCTCCAAATGGATACATTTTTTTCATCTCCTGTAGTTGATATAATTATCTACCTAAACAGGGATTTAAAAAAAGTAGACTTAAGCCGGGCTCGGTGGCTCAGCCTGTAATCCCACACCTTTGGGAGGCTGAGGTGAGTGGATTGCCTGAGCCCGCGGGTTCGAGACCCGCCTGGGCAGCGAGACCTCATCTCTACAATAAATCAAAAAATCACCTGGGCATGGTAGCACATGCCTGTAATTCTGGCTACTCGGAAGGCTGAGGCGGAAGGATCACCGGAGCCCAGTAGGTGAGGCTGCGGTGGCTGGGAGCGGCCACTGCACTCCAGTCTGGGTGACACAGTGAGACTCCAACTCAAAAAAAATAAAAAAAAGTAGACTTAAATACTGCTTTATTTTAATTTCTTTAGTGTAAGCATCATAATTTTTTATTTATCAGTAATAGAATTTTGAAAAACTAAAATGTATTAAAATACACTGTATTTCTGGTAGCAATAAAAATATAATTAGAATGAGAAAGCTATAAAAAGATATGTTTCATACAAATAATAAAAACTGCCAAAACATTTTCAGAATTACAAAAGAAAACAAGAATAATAATTATGCCTATTAGCAACACCAAATAACTGAATACTTGAGACATCAGTAAATTATTACAATAATTTATAATAAATTATTATAGCTTAAGAAATTTGGGAGATATCTTGATGACTCTTTCTTTTGTTTAGGGGTACTTCTATTCAGAATATTTTCAATTCATTGACAGGGTAAAATAAAAATATGTTTAAAGAAAAATATTTAGTAATATTAAATTGGTTTTATTTAAATGAATACTAAGTTAATGAAAATATTATTTTGTTTATTAAAATGAATAAATAAAAAAATAAAATTATTTTAAAAATAAACTTAATTTAATTATTTTAAATACAATTTAAAATTATTTTTATTTATTAATTTATTTGATTTATTGAATTAAATAATTTTATGTATTTATTGATAAGACGATATTGTTTTATAGAAGTAATTGACAGGGAGCCATTTTATAAGAGAAATTATAGAAATTTTAACAAATAATTGACTATTGTTGACATTTTTATTATAAAAACGTGAGTGAAGATTAGTAGGATGTAAGTAATTAATTGACTATTTGAGAAAAAAACTTTTGATAACAGTGGTTCCTTCACTGTACAGAGCAATAAACATTTCAGATGTATTAAAGTCTTAATATTTAGAAGAACACAATTATGAACTTCGTAGCAAACTGGATGGAGTTGGAGACCATCAGACTTGGTGATCTGTCACAGAAATAAAGAGCAGAATACTGCATATTCTCACTCATAAGTGGGACATGAACATTAATCACAATAGCACAAGAGAAGGAACATCAGTCTCTGGATACTGCCAGGGGAAGGAGATAGAGGAGAGATACAGAACAACACAAAAGGTACCTGTCCAAAATCAGGGAAAGTGAGAGCCAGTTGTAGGCCAAACTTCACCCGGATGCAGTGTACTTGTGTAGTTAATCTTCATTTGTACCTCATATTGCTATCATAAAATTTAAAAAAGTCATACTATTTGGAGAAAAATAATATCTTAAATAAAAATAAAATAAGTTATCACATGTTCAGGAAATTGTCTCAGTGAAAGCTCAGTGAATTAAGTATCAAAGGAAAAATGCATAAATATCATTATATTAAAAAATTACACCACATAAAATATATGCAAAATATATTTACATAAATAATAGGAATAGACGGCATATACAAATTTTCTAAAGTAGGATGCAAAGACTATTACATAAAGAAAAAATTGATAAACTGAACTGCATTAAAATGTACATTGTTTATTGGAAATGTCACAGACTGAAAAAGGCAAACTACACTGTATGAAAATTTTTGAAATACATACCTGACACAGAGTTCATATTCACTGTTTGTGTGTGTGCGCACACGTGTGTGTGTATTCGCTGTGTATATTTATATAAACTCTCAGAAATGAATAAGAAAAAGATAATATATGATTAAAATAGGCAAAATATTTGAATGGACACGTCACAAGAGAGTGTTATCCTAGTAACTGTGAGGCATTAGTTAATTCATTAATGATTAATCCTTATATAAAAGCAAATTAAAACCTTATTAGGACACGGATCCTACAGCGTGGCTACAATAAAAAAGATTATCCATACCAAGGATGGCAAAAATGCGAAACAATAGAGCTACTCATACATTTCTTATAGGAACATTAATTGATTTAATCCCTTTGAAAGACAGTTTGGCATTATTGACTTATGAAAATTCATATACACCATTAACTGCCAATTCCAGCAGTATTTGAAATAGCCTCAAACTGGAAACAAGCCAAATCTGTGTCAATGGTAGAATGTGCAAATACAGTTAATAACAGATTACAGAGAGGAAAATTAGAGAAGATCATTAGAACTACAGTCAGCCCTCGATCTACATGTGTTATACATCTATGTATTCAATCGTGTATCATAAAATTCATAAGAATGAACAAACAACAATAAAAAAATACAAATCTTAAAATACAGTATAACAAATATTAATGTAGTACTTGCAATGTACTAGGTATCATACATAATCTGAGATGATTTAAAGTATATGGGAGGATGTGTGTAGGCTACATGCAAATACTACACTGCATTATAGCAGGGACTTGAGAATTTGCAGATATTGTTATTTGTGGAGGTCCTGGCACCAATCTAAGGGACAACTTAACAAGCAAGAGCTGAATCTAAAAAATATTGTCAACTAAAAGTAGCCAAAAACAATGTATGGTGTAGAAATAAATTAGATTTAATTTCACATCAATCAAAACCAAGCTATGGTGTCAGAAAGTAGGGTAGTTAAGTATAGCTGTTTCTTTATGTCAATGCTGGGTTTATGGGTACGCTCAATTTAATAAAATCAATCAAACTGTGCAAATACAATTGCTGTATTTTTGGAATATCATTTCAGGTACATTAAGTATGATATACATTTTGACTGCTAATTAAAAATGAGGTTTTTTTATACATTATTACATGTTCTTGGAAGCACTTTTATAGTTGCTTCAAAAATGTTATATAGGCATGCCTTGTTTTGTTGTACTTCTCTTTATTGCATTTCACAGATACTGTTCTTCTTATAAATGGAAGGTTAGAAGCAACCCTGCATCATGAAAGTACAAGATGAAGCTGCAAATACTGGTGTAGAAGCTAAGGTAAGTTATTCCAGATCTAGCAAAGATCATTGATAAAGGAGGTTACACTAAAAAATAGATTTTCAGTGTAAATAAAACAGTCATACTGGAAGACGATGTCATATAGGACTTTCATAGAAAGAGGAGAAGTCTAGGCCTCCTTTCAAAGCTTCAAAGGCTTATGCAGTCATAGCGAAGGACAAAATTATGAACTTTGCAGTAATTTGGATGGATTTAGAATCTATCATACTCAGTGGTCTATCACAGAAACAAAGAACTGGGTAACACATGTTCTCACTCATAAGTGGACCCTGAATAATTCACTTATTACTATTATTACTAATTTTTGTGCCTGTTAACACAACATCTATTCTGTAGACCATGGATCAAGGAGTAATTTCTACTTTTAGGCCTTATTATCTCAGAAATATGCTTCATAAGGATATAGCTATTATAGACAGTGCTTACTCTAATGGATCTGGACAAACTAAACTGAGAATCTTCTGGATGGGATGCAACATTCTAGATGCCATTAAGAACATTAGTGACTCATGAGTGGTGATCAAAATATCCACATTAGCAGTTTGGAAGAAGTTGATTTCAATCCTCATGGATGACTGAATGGTTCAATACTTCAGTGGAGAAAATAACTTCAGATGTAAAAATAGTAAGAGAACTAGAATTAGAAAGGAAGCCAGAAGACGTAACTGAATTGCTACAATCTCACGATGCAACTTCAATAGATGATGATGTGTTTCCTATAAACGAGCAAAGAAAGTGGATTCTGGAGATGGAATCTACTCCTGGTGAAGATACTGTGAGCAACAAGATATTTAGAATATTACTTCAACTTAGTTGACAAAGCAGTGACAGGGTTTTAGAGAATCTACTCCACTTTGGAAAGTTGCTCTGCTGTAGGTAAAATGCTATTAGATAGCATCTCATGCTACAGATAAATCTTTCATGAAAGGAAGAGTCCATGGATGTGGTAAAGCTTGTTGTTTTATTTTAAGCAGTTGCCACAGCCACCTCAACCTTCAGCAATTACCACACTGGTCAGCAGTCATGAATGTGGAAGCAAGACTTTCCACTAGCAAAATGACTATGGTTCGCTGGAGGCTCAGATGATTGTTAGCATTTTTTAGTCACACAGCATTCTAAAATTAAGATATGTGCATTGTTTTTAAGACATAATGCTATTGCACAATAGACTGCAATATAGTATAAATATAACTTTTATATGTACTGAGAAATCAGAATATTTGCATGATTCAATTTTTTTGCAATATTAGCATATGATCATCTAGAACTGAACAAACAATATCTCTAAGTTATGTCTGTGTATATTAGAAATCATCTGACTGATGGTTTCTAAATTCCTAGAACAAAAAAAAGCTTAGCTGAAATATATATGTACTTTAAAAACTTGATAAAATTATCAAATTTTCCAAAAGCTTAAATCACTAACTTAAAATCTCACATTTAGCATATAAAATTATTCCTTCTACCGTACTATTTAAAAGCCTGGACTTACTAATTTTATAAACAAAAATAGAGGTTGCATTAAATTAACTTTTATTACTTGTTTTATTGAATATACTACATGTTGATTTTTTCCATATAAATTGTATACTACATCTTTTGTCAATGAGAGTCTTGGTGATTTTTATCTCAGTTTTTAGTGTTCTCCTTTTTTAAACATGTTGATTATCTGTCAAAGTTGCTTCAAAAATTCTCATAACATGTTGTCCTTTAAGTTCAGATGTCTCAGTTATGTAATTGTGTTTTATGTTTATTATTATGTATAGGTGCATTGGCTGTGCATAATTGTACTTTATTCTCTTTCTTTTCAATCCTTATGTCTTTTAAAAAATTTTTTATCTTAACTCTTCTCACTAGAATCTTCTGGAATTGCTTTTAGAATAATGGTCATTTGTGTGTGTGTGTGTGTGTGTGTGTGTGTGTGTGTGTTTGAGTTGGAGTCTCACTCCGTCACCCAGACTGGAGTGCAGTGACCGTTCCCAGCCACTGCAGCCTTTGTGTTTTATTTCTAATTTCCAGCAAAGAATATTCTATCATGTACCATTAATTATGATGTGCTCTGTTATAAACTGAATGTTTTTATACCCCTCAAATTCATATATAGAAGCCATAACTCACAATATGATTGTATTTGCAAGTGGAGTCTTTGACAGGTAATTAGGCTTAGATAAGGTCATAAGAGTAGGGTTCTCATGATGGGATGACTGTTCTTGCAAGAGAAAGAGAGACCAGAGCTCTGTTTCTCCAAGATATGGGAAAATGATGAGAAGGTGGCCATCTTAAACTCAGGATATGATTCCTCACCAGGGACTGAATCTGATAGTACCTTGTTCTTAGACTTCAAATTATTTTGTTATTTTTGTATTTTTTCAGGGTAACCCAAACTGAGACAACCTCTAGATTATTTTGTCAATTCCTTTTATCACATTAAAGACATTCCTCTTCACTCCTAAATTGCAAGCATGAAAGTTCAGATTTTAGCAATGATTTTTCTACCTAGATCATAACATTAACATGCTTTTATTTTTAATTTTTTATGGCTAAATTATATTGATATCTTGCTGTTTAACTAACATTACATTCCTAGTATAAACCTCCCTTGATCATGATATATTATTTTAAATATATTATTATAAGGGTTTGCTACAATTTTTAATTTTGTATAATTTTTCATTCATTACAGACATTGACCTATAATTTTATTTATTTTTATTTTTTTGCATCAAAATTATTTTGACCATATAAAAATGAGTTGGGGAGTATTTCTTCTTTTTCTGGAAGAATTTACGCAAGGTGGGTGCTTCTTCCTAAAATGTTTTAAAAAATTACTGGTGAAACCATATTATTCTAGCGTTTTCATGGAAGAAGAATTTTAACTATTAATTAAAAGTCAATATTAGTTATGAGTTTAAAATTTTTTTCAGTTTCATTTTGTGTTATTTTGTTAAGTTGTGTTTTTTGCAGCGTTTGCAAGTTTCATCCAACTTCCTCAGTCTGTGGGCATAAAATTATTCATAATATATTATTATATTTTAGTTTATACAGGATCTGTAATATTTTTTATATTGATTATTTATATTTATTTTTTACAATTAAAGTTCTCAAAGATTTTTTAATTTATTAGTTTTTTACACCAACCCCTTGCTATTGTTTATATGTGTATTTATTCTCATCAGTTTTGCTAATTTCTGCTCTTTATGTTTGCATTTCTTTAATATTGTGCTTAATTCACTGATTTAAACAAAATTTAGTTTAAATAATTTTTCCTCTGTTTTTTTATATGTTCCTTTTGTTTGTGTAGATCTAAATTTTGGAAAGTTAGTAAATTTGTTTTGTAATTTTTCTTTATAGATGTAAGTTAGCACAATTCCCAGATCTTTCTATTTCTTCTTATGTCATCCCTGGGATCCCTGTTCAAATGAATCACATATTTGGCTACATACTTATAGCCAGTGATTCTATAAAAATGTCCAAATATGTACAAAAATTTAAATTTTTTTCAGTCAGGGTCCTTGTTGGAAGCCTCATAAATTGATTTTTGCAATATCAGGCAGAAAATGGACTTATTTGAAGGCTATTATGTAGCTCTGTAGGAAGGCTGAAAAACAGAACTCAGGAAATAGACAGAAATTAAGGGAAGCTCATTGCCAGAAGTTACAAAACCCATCTACTTAGCATGCTGTCACTAATCCCATAAATAGAAATTGAAGGCCATCATTGCATCTGATGCTACTGGATACCACATTTTATCATCAACTGACAGAATAAATTGTAATGTTTATCTGTTTCTTGTCTCTTATTCAGTGTGCCACACAAAAACATATCGTTGGTTGAACCTGGTTACTTGTCTCCCCATTGTTGCCACGGTATAAAGAAAACAAATATTTGGATTTTTGAATTCCATGATAACTCAGAGATCCCTTTGTTTGATAGGGTTCAGATTCTGGACAGTCAAGTAATGTTGATAAATGACTGTTTTGAAGTGTTTGTCTACCAGAATGATAAAAATATGATGTAAAATGTCAGATCACTAAAGTGAAAAATATGGATGTCACAAAGAAAGTTTAATCTCAGACAAGAATAGGAGCAAATTTGAAAAATAAAAGAAATAAGATATCATGGTATAGTGGATATGTACTGTTTTTTGACTACCAGAATCAATTTACTCCTATTTTAATATTTAGATCTAGATTTGACTTTGCAGCAACGACTTCCAACTCCAGTTCTGTGATTCATGTGAGGATAACACAACCCATGTGATGGTGGGCCCAGGACTGCACTTAACCAGTCAGAAACTTTCATTTCTCTGGTAACTGAGATTAGCTTAGAGTTGGGCATGTTACTCATGCAAGGCAAAAGAGACCATGGCAGAGGAGATCAGACACAATTGAAACAGAGAGAAATACGCATTTGTGAAGGGTTGTACATTTGTAAAAGAATCTTCAAGCTGCCTGCAACCATCTTAACCCTGCGAAGAAAGATGCTGAATGAGCAGGAGCCCAATGAAAAGAAAACAGAGGCCAGAGATGGAGAGACAGATCCTTGACTATTTTCATTGCAGTTAATTCTAGTCCTGTCTGAACTGGTTAAAAGTCACATGAAGAAAACTCTATTAACTTACTAAAAGATATTCTAAAAGGTTTGAATTAACAAATTTGCTTAATCAAATGGAATCTGACAAACACATTCCAAAGTTGAGTTCAAAAAGAATTTGAATAAAAACAGCCCAGAAAATCTGAAAACCCATATATGATGATTAATAAATGTCAAGGCATAAAGTAATGTTCTAGGAATTAAAACAGTGTGGGTTTGGTGCTGGAACAAATTAATTACTAGGAAAGAAGAAAGTACAGGATAATTCATGCATGCCTGAAATTATCTTATCTGTTTAAAAAACTCAATAAAAATGGACAATTGATACAAACAAAAAATTTGCCAAAGCTAAAATGATTAATAAGCATAAGAAAAATGACTCATCCTTATTGGTAATTAATGTTAAAGAAATAATACTAAGAAAATATTTTTTCTTCATACATATTTGAAAATGAGTGAGTGGCAATATCTGGTTGGCTAGATTACAGTAAAATAGTATTCTCATGTGTCAAGACATGGGTTACCTATAAGCTAAAATAGTACTTTTGGATGGTAATTGGGCAGAATCTATTACAATTTAAAATGTGCATTTCACTTTCCAAGGAATGACCTGTTCAGGTTGAATAATAGAGATACCCTTACTGAGAACAAACATATATATGAAGCACCATTTATAATAGCAAAAATTAAAAGTAAAACTCTGCATATCCATGAAAGAGGTAGACATAGATAAATTATGATACTCTCCTATATGAGTCAATCTGCAGGTATAAAAATAACACATTTATTTTCTTGTATTTATGAAAAGAAGATCTAAAGGGAATTGTTAAGTATAAAACAAATTCATAAATATATGTAGAATATGATGTCATTTACACATATTTTGAAGTCTATATGAATATGCTTGTATGTGTAAATACAAAAGTACAAAAACAAAAAAGGAACAGAAAGTCAAATACCAAATATATATATATTTTTTTAGTTGGAATCTCACTCTGTCGCCCAGGGTGGAGTGCTGTGACATGCTCACGGACACCGCAGCCTCAACCTGCTGGCTCAGGCGATTCTTCCACCTCAGCCTTCCAAGTAGCTGGAACTACAGGTGCACTTGATCACACCCGGCTAATTTTTTGATTTATTGTAGAGATGAGGTCTCACCAAGTTGCCAAGGTTGGTCTCAAACCCCTGAGCTTAGGCAATCCTCTCACCTGGACCTCCCAAAGTGCTGGGATTATAGTCTTGAGCCACCATACCTGGCCAAAATGCCTATCTTTTAACAGTGTTTTGTCCCTAGAGAGGAAAGTAGCATAAAAATAATCATTGAACTCCTTTTTTCTATGTTTATTACATAGCTTTATTATAATGAATACAAATGTAATTTAAAATAATAGACTTAGCATTTATTCTGGAAATGTCATGGGGAAAATTTTAACAAGTTTGATATTATTATAAAATAATTACCATTGGGAAATAATAATTCATACATTAGGAACCATAAACTTATTCATGACTTGTTATACATTAAAGGCACTGTTTTTAAATTTTTTTTTTTAGGAATTCTACCATGTTCCTTTAGATCTATTGAACAACTGATATTGAAACTAAATTTTATTAATGAAAACAACTTATGCCCAAACATCTGCTTCATGTCAAGTTAGATCGAAACAATTAGATACAGATATATTCCTTTAAATATTTATTCAATTTTCCCTTTCTTTTTTAGCTATTATTGCTTTAGTTCAGACCTTCATTGCTTGTCAGGTTTATTTGAATAGACTCTTGGACTCTTTATTTTTTTTTCCTAGTTTGTTCTTCTCACTGCTATTAGTGTTGTCTTTTAAAACCACTTTTAAAAAATTTGGAATCCTTCACTGGTTCCCATAGCTTCAGAAAATATTTAAATTTCTTAGCATGAAATATATGTCCCTTTGTGATCTGGTCCATGTCAACCTCTCTATCTTTTCTCTCCATAGTCTGTCAAGAGAGACTGACTATTGCTGAAACTGAAGAAGTTGAAGAGGTCAGCCCATCTGGAGGTTTTCAGGAGAGCTTCCCAGCCACAATCTATATTTCAGTAGGGAGAAAACTGGGGATGGAGAATAAGTAGCCTGACCCCACTGTCTTCAGTTCTTCCAATCACTACCTTGTTTCACTTTGGCGGAGTACAGCTAGAAACTACCGGGTAAGGATACTGGTTGAGACAAACCCTGAGATAGCCCAAAGATAGTTCTGGGGCACCGCACCGAGAAAAAAGGAAGAGTATATTGATATGGAGTAGCATGAGGAAAATAATCCCCCAAACCATCAAATAACCCAAGGTTTCAACAATCCATGCCTTTTGTATTTTTTTCTCTTCCAGGAAAGCTCTTTACAGATCCACTCCTGTAATTGACTATTCATCCTTGAAAATTCAGTTCAGCGAGTCTCTTAAATTGTTGATGTCTCAACACTCCTATAAGAGAGTTCCAGGCTCTGGTGTATTTATTCATTACAGCTCTTGAAAAACATGGAAGTACCAAACAAAAAACCTGGAATTCATACTTTTGGGAGCAATGAAACAAGAGGAATTGGTAAAATATTTTTAGTGTCCTCAAGATTAAAATTAAATAACCAACCTTTATTTGTCGTCCAACCTCTACATTTGTGGGTAATTTTGCAATTATTAAAGACAAGAGAGGACTTGCTGAGGATTACTTTTAAACTCCTCAAATGTTTCTGATAAAAATTTTTTAATAGCCTATGGAAGAAAAAAAGAGATTTTTCCTCAAACAAATTTTCTTGAATGTTTGCCTGTTTTCTGGCCTGGACTGCATTGTTATTTCTTGTTGGTCTCTCTACTTCTGGGTCTTGCTGATAAGGCATGTGGCTTAGCATGTTGGCACATTTCCCCTTGTTTTTAAGGGGTGACCCAGGCTACTAAAATTTGACTGACTTTATATTTAAACACTGAAGTAATCATTCTGGGAATACAGTAGACACTTGGGTCTGCTGAGTTTCTTTATATTCCATCATTTTGTTTGCTAAGAACATTATGGAAACAATGCCAATACCCTTTGGTAAGAAGCTAATTAATAATGAATGAGTATAGTCAATAGAAGATATTGTTATATAAGTAGATAGAACAAATATTGAGAGTTATGCCAGGCTACATTGTTTATTATACAACATATGTATCAATTAAATTTTCATGTGATACAGTGTGTGCAGATTTTCTAGGATAAACAGGAATGTTTCAGAAACTAAAACCTTCATATAGTGCGCAGGTAAACCCTGAGACAG
Source organism: Carlito syrichta (assembly GCF_000164805.1). Taxonomy (NCBI): domain Eukaryota; kingdom Metazoa; phylum Chordata; class Mammalia; order Primates; family Tarsiidae; genus Carlito; species Carlito syrichta. The sequence continues at coordinate 746,935 of NW_007258356.1, forward strand.
CAAATCAATACTCTACTCAAAGCAAACAAGAAAGTTTCAGACAAGGACAAAGTATTAACCTTAAATGTGAATACATTTGTATTTATAAATTTAGCTTAAATCAATTTGTATCTAATCTCCTTGTAATTATGTTCTGATATTTAGAAATCATAAATACATTTAAAAATGCTTTTTAATGACTTTGTAATGACCTATACCTAATTTAGTGTGGCCTTCACTAAAACTTTAGTGATGTGATATCAGATATGAGCACGATGACTACAATCTGTTCAAACCACAATAGAAAGTATCAGTGATAGAAAATCTGGTTATAAAATTTTGAGCTCCCTGGATCCACATTTTCATGTTTGGTTTTCTAGGCACTCCTTCAGTTCTTATTTCCCCCCTTAATTGAAAAATAATTTATATACCATAGCATTAACCTTTGAGTGATTTTTGATATATTCATAATGTTGTGCAACCATCACCCCTATCTAATTCCAGAATATTTTGACCATCCCTCAAAAAAATCCATTACAATTAGCAGTCATTCCTTTTGTCCCAACACTTGGCAACCACTAATCTTAATATTCTGTCTCTATGAGTGTACTTACTTTGGACATGTAATATAAAAGTCCAAATATTCTGTCACCTTTTGTTTCTTGATTTTTAAAATCAGTATAATCTTTTCAAGGTTCATCCATGTTGAAGCATGAATCAGTATTTTCTTTTCATGACTTAATGATCCTCCATTATATAGATAGATCACATATTGTTTAACCATTCACCAGTTGATGAACATTTTGGTTGTTTCCACTTTTTGACTTTAGGAATAGTGCTATAATGAACATTTATGCAGACATATGTTTTCAATTCTCTTGAGTATTGGAATATCCAGTATCTAGAGTAGAGCTGGATTATGCCATAATTCTATGTTTAAATTCTATGGGACTCCTAAAGAGTTTTCTAAAACACTGTACCATTTTATATTCTCACTGGCAAAGTATAAGGGTTCAAGCTTTTCCACATTCTTGCCAACACTAGCTCATATATTTTTTGTTATACCCATCCTACTATTCACTCTTCATTCTTAAATAAAAATCAATTAACGCATTAGAATACCCCTTTTTTTTTGAGTTGGAGTCTCATTCAGTCGCCCAGACTGGAGCGCAGTGGCATGCTCCCAGCCAACGCAGCCTCGACCTGCTGGGCTCTGACGATCCTTCCACCTCAGCCTTCCAAGTAGCAGGAACTACAGGCATGCGCTACCATGCTTGGCTAATTTTTTAAAAATTTTATTTATTGTAGAGATGAGGGCTCGCCAAGTTGCCCAGACAGGTCTCGAACCTGCGGGCTCAGGCAATCCACTCACTTCAGCCTCCCAAAGCGCAGGATTACAGGCTGAGCCACCGAGCCCGGCCTAGAATACCCTTTTTCATAATGCACATTGATTATTCTAGTTAACTCTTTGTAATTAAAGTGTTTGTCTCAGCCATTTTTTTCATTAGTTTGAGCAACAAAAGTTGAACCGCCTTATTATATATATTTTAATTATTTATTTTATTAGTTTATTTAGCTCATTCACTGGCTAAAGGATAGAATAATACTTCATTGTGTATCACACATGAATAACCTATCATTCAGAAAGGACTATAGAATATCATAGCACTAGATATTAAGTCTGGATTTGCCAGTTGTCTACTTATGTGATCTTTGGCACATTACATAAATTATTTGCCACACTTTTGATTTCTGTAAAGCAGAGAAAATGCCACACACTTGAAGTGAAATTATGGAAATTGCATGAGTATATTAATTTCTTGTTGATGCTGTAACAAGTTATCATCACAAGTGTGGCTGCTTAAACAATATACATTTTTTTTTATCTTGTAGTTCTATAGGTGAGGATTCTGACAGGAAACTCACTCGGTTAAAATCAAGATGTGATCATAGCTGCATTCTTTTTGTAGGTTATGGGCCAGATATACTTCTTTTTTTTTTTTCTGGCTTTTAAGTCTTCCCATATTCCAGGGCTAATCCCTCCTCAACCTTCTTTTTTAGAGCCAGCAAGAGCAGGTAGAGACCTTACATTTTCATTTCTCCAGTTTTTGATCACAGCAAGAAAAGATTCTCTACTTGTAAGAACTTGGGATGAGAATGAGTCACTCAAATAATCTACAATAATATTTCCATCTCAAGGTCCATAATCATCACATTTGCAAAATCTCTTTTGCCACATAAGGTAACATTCACAGTGTTTGGGAATTAAGATGCAAATATTTGGAGGCCATATTTTCCCTACCACAGTGAGATAATGTGGGTCTCATGATAAACATAAATCTAGTACACAGTTAATATGGGATAAATTTTAAGATTTTTTTTCTTAAAATAGATACTGCATAATAAAATGGCAAGGGATTACATTTCAAAAATGCTAAAGGGATGGGTGACCAAATCTGACATAAACTATGCATAAACTTAAAATACTTATTATTCTACAATAGTTCCTCTCATAGGATACTAGTAAAACCATATAGCCTTTTATTTGCTGAATGAATGTCTTGGTATTAAGTCGTTAAACTAGACTTCTCACCAGCCATGATCATCTTACTTTTCTTCTGTCAGGGCAGCCAAGACTGAACCATTTGGATCTCAGTGCCATTTGGACAGATCTCATTTTTGTGATCTAAGCATCACAGCCCTTACCTAAACCTGAAGAGATATCAAAGAGACATTGATAAAGGAAAATAATATTTCCCCTATTCCAAGAAGTTGATTATTGACTCTGTTCTCTTTGATGACTCACATTTTTCTTTTATTAATTCATATCAATATCTATAACTTCCAGATCTCAAAGATTTGATGTTTACCAATACCTTTCTTTTGAAATGGGGATACTGGACACTTTTTTTTTTTTTTTTTTTAGGAGCAGAGACAGTACCCTCATAATTGCTGAGTTCCCTATTATAAAGCATAAAGTGATTTCTAGTTTCTCTTTTGCCTTTCTCTCTCTGTCTACTCTCTCTCTCTCTCTCTCTCTCTGTCTGTCTGTCTCTCTCTCTCTCTCATACTTTTTTCAAAATAGCAGGTGCAATGGGGGGAATTTCACTTGTGACAACTTCTTAGATTAAAGAAGATTGAGTAGAATTAGTCTAGTAAATGTTAATTATCTTAAAAATAGCAGCCACAGTAAAAGGTCTGTGCTAAGAAAGTCCCATGCTCCACAGGAAAATGAAATGCTATCCCAGTGGTGGAGGCCAGAGCCAAAACAAATCACTTTATTAATGACGCTGAAAATGTCAATTTCTACTTTAGGATTATCTTTTCTCTTCTATAGCCAGAATCACTTTTTATACAAGGGAATTAATTCTGAAATTAGAACTGGCCATTTTGTATCAATTCTTCTTTCTTTGATCAAGATTCATTTACAAACTTTTTGAATGGCAAATGATTCTTGATTTTTGGGGGGCAATGCTGGCTCAGGATGAACTAGGACTCAGTCCAATGCCGCCAAATTATCAGTAAAATAATTGCATTGTCAAAAATGGCTACAAAGAAAGGATGTTTTCTCCATTTTGTGGACATTTGAAAAATATCTCTAAAAGCTTTTGTCAATATTTGCCAGTTTCAAAATATGTTCTGGTAGAAACTCAGCCAGAGATATTTTAAGCACATCCTAATTAGGTACCATTTATATGTCAGTGATCAAAACATAGGAAGAGAAAGTTCGTATTTAATGATATGACACATTTGTATACCACCTTTTTCTGAGAAGAACAAAACAGGAAAGCGTGAAGTATAAATATCTGTTTAATACTGAGTTAGAATTGGGCATGAAGACTCTGACCTTTCTAGGTGGAACTAAAGAGGACAGTTGTGTTCACTTTGCACATGTGACAGCACAAGGGACAGGCTTAGTTTAATTTTTATGGGGAAAAAGTGTATAACCAGAGGTGAATTGACATGGAGGAGCTTGTAGTCTCAGTTCAAGTACTGCTTGCCTCTGAAATCATTGCTACTGTATGATATCTTCCGTCCTTTACTGGAAATCTCTAAAATAAATTAAGGATTTTGTTTCCTCAAGAAAAGAATGCTATAATCCAAGCTTCTTGTAAACGAGCAAAAAAGTTTCTGCCAAAGACTGAGTTTTTGAAATATTTTAGACAAAAGATGTAAATTAAAGAACAAAGGAGTAAACTTCATATATATCTGGCAATGCCATATTTTGCTGTGTATATACCACATCTAACCCACAGTTCATATTTAAATTTTGCCAATATTTCTAGTAAGGTATTTTAGTTATTTTTCTCAACACAGCATCTAACCTAATGTTGCATTTACTATCACGTCTAGTTATTCTTCATCAATCTGATGAATTTCCTCAGCCTTTCTCTGTCTTTCCTGACCTTGACATTTCTTAAAAGAACAGGTCTATTATTTTGCAGAATTTCCCTCAATCTGAGATTGTCTGGTATTTTCTCATGATTTAGTTTGGATTATGCAGGGTTTTTTTTTTTCTGAAAAAATACTGCAGAAATTATGTTGTGCCCTTCTCAGTTCTCATACCAAAAGGCACATATATGTCAATTTGTTCCAACTTCAATAATATGAACTGGTCACCCGATAAGGTGATGTCTGCAAATAATCTCCACTATGGGTTATGTTTCCATTTATACTTAGTCTGGAATGTGTGGGTAGACAATTTTGGACAATATGAGTATCTTATTCATTATGAGACTTTCATCCATTAATTTCAGCAAACATTGATTATTTTAAATCTATTCTATGATAATAATATCATAATACATTAATACAGATTTCTAGTCTTACCTGCTTATTATTAATCCATTCATTTATTTATGTATATATACATATACTCAGAACTATTTTATTCAATGGGCTATAAGTAATTATTGCTATTATTATTATTATTATTATTAATATTTTGATGCTCAAGATGCCACAGATATGGTCAGTGGGAACTGTCAAAATCATTTTCATTCATTCTTATAATTTATCTAGCATTTCTTTAATTCATAGTACAAGAATGTTTTAGGCCCACGATGCATTTTCTCTAACCTGGACTTTGTGTCAATCTTTACTTCAGTGAGCACTGATTAATTTTAGTACAGTATAGTATTTAAAAATCAAAATATGGAGGCTAAGTGTACTTATTGTTACTTATGTGTTATTTCTTCTAGGCCCACACAGCAGAAAGAGCTAGAAAATCTATGCATGCATAGGTGTTCACACAAATACACATCTATACACATACAGATATACGTATATATATAACTATATATTTTCCTATTTCTCTTCCAAGTAACAACCATAAGCTTATACTAATTCATTAGTATGATTTTAAGCTAATTCCAATTCTAGTCTTTCCATATTTATAAATCCCTTCTCCCGTATTGGTTATTTTTATTAACCAAAAGAAAGAAGAAAGGAAGGAAAGAAGGAAAATAATAAGGAGGGAGGGAGGGATGGAGTGGGAGGGAGAAATAAAGAAAAAATAAAGAAAAAAGATAGAAAGGAAGGAAAAAATAAAGAAAAGAAAAATGTATAAACTGTGTATGTTTGTCTTAAGATATCATTTCACTTACCATGTACTATTCACGTACTATTCATGTACTATTTTGAAATGTACACTTCAATAGTTTTTAGCATATTCACAAAGTTATATAACCATCACCACTATCTAAGCCAGAATATTTTTATTACTCCCCCCAAAACAAATATCCCACAGCCATCGGTAGTCACTCTATTTTCCTTTCTACACTCTATGGCAACTATAAATTTAGTTTATCTTTGTATATATTTATCTATCCTGATTACCCATAAATGGAATCATATAATATTTGGTTTTCTGTATCAGGCTTCTTTCATGTAGCACATTTTTTCAGGGTTTATCTATATTGGTGCATCAACGTGTGCTTCACGTTATTGTATGGTGAATAATATTAGATTTTGTGTGTATATTAATGTCACATTTTGTTTATACTTTCATCAGTTGGTGTGCATGCAGGTTGTTTCCACTGTTAATATTTTGTTAATTCTGCTATGAACATTTGTGTACACATTTTTATGACAACATATATTTTTAATATTTTCCGGGCATGCAGATAGGTGTGGAATTGATGGGGTTATAGAGTATTTCTATATCTAAAAATTTTATAGAACTTCCATACATCATTTTAAATTCCCATCAGCAATGTTGAGGATTCTAATTTCTTCACATAACCAACTCTTGTTATTGTCTGCCTTTCAAATTATACCCATGCTACTGGGTGTGAAGTGGTAACTAATGATTTTAACTTGCATTTCCCTAATGACTAATGATGTTGAGCATCCTTTTATGTGATTATGGACCATTTTTATATATTATCTGGAGAAATATCTTTTCCCATTTCTTGCCCCTTTTTATTGTTGAATTTAAAAAAATATACTCTAACGACTAAACACATTAGATATATTGTAAATATTTTCTCCCATTCTGTGGGTTCGTTTTTTACTATTAGTGGAATCCTTTAAAGCACTAAAGTTTTTAATTTTGAAAGAGCTCAATTTATCTGTTTTTTTCTTTGGCTATTTTTTTGTAATTTTGATGTGACTTTAAAGACCCATCACCTCATTCAAGGTCACAATTTTTTTTAAGTTTATTTTTTCTAATTGGTTTTTAAAATTTTTATTTATTTATTTTTATTTTAAAGATGTGGGGTACAATAAGGGTTAGGTATACAAATGTTCATTATTCAGGTACCCTTGCTGATGTGGTGTGTCCCTCCCTCCCCTGGCAGTTTCCCTCAATTGCCAATCCCACCCCACCTCCCCTGGCAGTTTTCCACTACTGCCAAACCCTTTCTTATAGTATTATGATAATTGTTCAAGATCTGCTTATGAGTGAGAACATATGGTACTCTGTTTTTTGTTTCTGTGATAGATCACTGAGTGTGATAGATCACTGAGTATGATAGACTCTAAATCCATCCAAGTTGCTGCAAAGTCCATGTTTTTCCTTCTTTATGGCTGCATATTTCATTGTGTATATGTACCACCTTTTTTTATTCACTAAAAATTGACCTTTCATATGACCTAGCAATCGCCCTATTGGGAATATACCTGGAGTGACTCAAGTCATTCTACCAAAAAGATACCTGTACACGCATGTTTGTTGCAGCTCTATTCACAACAACAAAAACATGGAACCAACCGTGCTGCCCATTGAAGCTGTACTGAACAAGATCACAAATTTTTACATCTATTTTCTTCTAAGAGTTTTATAGTTTTAGTTCTTAACATTTGAATGTTGGATTTTTAAAAAGTTGTTTGTTTGTAAATAATATGACTTTCATTCTTGTGCATCTGTATAACCATTTGTCCCAGTTACACTTGTTGAAAAGCCAGTCTTTAAACATTGAATGGTCTTGGTAACCTTGTCATAATTTAGTTGATGGGTTGAGTTTTGAATTTCTCATTCTATACTGTTGCTCTGTATGTCTTCCTTATGCCAATGCCACAGAGTCTTGATTACTGTAGTTTGTAGTAAGTTTTGAAATCAAGAATTGTGAAACTCCAATTTTTTGCTTTTTCAAGATTGTTTTGACTTGCATGGGTTCTTTGAGTCTCCATATAAATTTTAGAATCTCCTTGTCAATTTCTGCAAAAAGCTAACTGTGATTTTTATAGGAGTCACATGAAATTTGTAGGTCAGTTTGAGAAGTAATGCCATCTTAACAATACTAAAAGTTCTAATGTATGAACACAGGATGCTTATCTATGTATTTAGGTCTTTGTTAATTTATGCCAACAACATTGCATAGTTTTCATGTGCATGTATTGAGCATTTTGTTAAAATTTTTCCTACAGATTTAATTTTTTATGCTATTGTAGATGGAATTGTTTTCTTAATTTCTCTTCAAAATTTTTATTATTAGTGCATAAAACACATTTAATTTTGAGGCATTTATTATTTTTAATTGACACATGTTAATTGTACCAATTTATGAGGTAAAGTGTATTATTTTGATACTCATATAATGTGCAATGATCAAATAAGGGTAATTAGCATACCTGTCACTTCAAATATTTTTCATTTATTTGATATACCTGATTTTTGTATTTGGAATTTGCATATTGTAGATTCGTTGAAATCTTTATTAGCACTAATATTTCTTTTGTGAACTTCTTAAGATTTTACATACGTGACCATGTAATCTATAAGTAAAAATAGTTTGGTGATTTTTGCATTATATGATGTATGTTAGTTAGAAGAGAATATTGTGAGTAAAATAACACTTGCAAAGTACTCATTAAAAACAAAAAAACACCTATCACTACCTTTACCTTAAATATTAACAGGGAGATCTGAACATTAATCACTGTAGCACAAGGGAGGGACTGGCAGTCATGGGACACTGTGGGGGGTGAGGGAAGGAAGAAGGGGAAGAGGACATAACAGCACAAAGGGTACCTGGTCCTAAACTAGGGGAAGTGAGGACCAATTGGAGGCCGAAACTTCACCTGTGTGTAGATTATTTATGTACCTCATCCTGACTTGTATCCTGCATCTCTATAATAAAAGTAAAGAAAAAATTTTTTTAAAAGAATTGAGGACATTTAGTATTACCCTTAATATATGCACATACTTAAATCATTTCTGGAACATTATTTTAAATAAAGCAATTGTAATTAAAAAAGACTACACATAAAATTTTCTATGATGCTCTTATTTATAATCATAAAAATGTAAAAACTAAGCTGTTTAATTGGGGTAATTGTAAAATAAGCCTGCTCTGTAAGCATGATAAAATATAATGCAGCTACTAAATTATGTTAGATCCCATTTTAATATGCAGAATACATAAACCATTATAATAAAAGAAAAATGTATATTCACTGTCATGGCAGCAATGTGAAATTGAAAAAAATCCAGATCTATAAAATATGGAAATAAAACATATTGACAATGACTATTTTAGATTGGTAAAATAATATTTTTAAAAATCGTTTGTATCTTTAATTAAAATCACAGACATTGTAGCCTGTCATGCAACAGTAATAAAAACAAATTATTTTTAAAATGTATGTGCAAATAATTGTAAATGTGCAGATTTCAAAATGACCATGTATGTGTTTGGTTGAACTTATTTAATCCATTAAACTCTTAAACAGAGTTGAGTTTCATTTAAAATATGAAGTGGAGTGAGATAAATAGGGATGAATTTTTTAAAAACACACACATAGGAAAGAAAAGAAATTCTAATACTTATTTGGTGCTTGTATGGTAACTGTTGCCCATAGGGACATGAGGTGGCAGTATAGATTAAAACCCATTATTCTTCCATGTGGAATTAAAAAAAAAAAAAACCTCTGCTCATGTATCTTCCTAGTCATAATTATCAATTTTTATTTGCCTCATGAAATTCTGTTTATAGCTTCTTTTCTATTAAGTTCATTTTTTTCCTTGAGGATCTGATTATTGGAAAAAGAAATTAAATAGTAAACAGGGTCATCTTGAGACCAAAAAAGGGAAAAGTTTATATTCATAATAATTACTTTGCCTACCATATATGAAGGTGAAAATGATGCTTCCTACTGTTAATTTATTTATTTTAAAGACATGGACAGCTGGGCTCGGTGGCTCAGCCTGTAATCCCGCGCCTTTGGGAGGTTGAGGTTAGTGGATTGCCTGAGCCTGTGGGTTCAAGACCCGCCTGGGCAGTGAGACCTCATTTCTACAATAAATCAAAAAATCAGCCAGGCGTGGTAGCGCATGCCTGTAATTCCGGCTACTTGGAAGGCTGAGGCGGAAGGATCGCCGGAGCCCAGCAGTCGAGGCTGCGGTGGCCCGGGAGCGGCCATTGCACTCTAGTCTTGGCGACAGAGTGAGACTCCAACTCAAAAAATAAATAAATAAATAAATAAATAAATAAATGGGCTACAATTCAGCATTAGGTAGATAAGTGATTATTATGTAGGTAAACTTTGGATCTCCCATTGGTCCCCACTTTGCCTGGTTTGAGATCCTGTACACTTACTGATGTTGTGTTTCCCCCACACCTCCGGTAATTTTCCACTACTGCCAATCCCTTTCTTATAGTATTATGGTAAATGTTCTGGGTTCACTGATGAGAACATGTGGTGCTCAGTTCTTTGTTTCTGTGATAGATCATTAAGTATTCTAGACTCTAAATTCATGCAAGTTTTTGCAAAGTCTGTAATTTTATCCATCTTTAAGACTGCGTAACATTTCATTGTATATATGTCCCACATTTTTAAAAAATCCAATCCAGTTTCAATGGGAAGCACATTGGTTCTATTTTTTTGCTATTGTGAATAGTGCTGCAATAAACATGCATGTGAAGATATCTTTTTAATAAAATGATTTGAATTCCTCTGGGTATATTCCCAGAAGGAGGATTGCTGGGTCATATGGAAGATAAATTTTTAGATTTTTAAGGAATTGGCACAGTTTTCCACAGAGGTTATATTAGTTTACACATTCACTAACAGTGTAGAAGCGTTCCCTTTTCCCCACATCCTCTCCAGCATCTGTAGTTTCTTGAGTTATTTATGAAGGCCATCTTGACTTGAGTGATGTGGTATCTCAGTGTGGTTTTAATTTGCATTTCTTTGATGATTAGTGAGGCTGAACATTTTTAAATGTATCTATTAGCTGCTCTTATGTCTTCTTTTGAGAAGTGTCTGTTCATATTTTTTGCCCACTTTTTAATAGGTCTGTATTCTCCCCCCCCACCCCCCCCACCCCTTTGGCATGCTTGAGTTCCTTATAGATACTGGATATTAGGCCTTTGTCAGATATACAGTAGCAAATATTTTTTCCCAGTCTGTGGGCTGTCTCTCTACACTCTCGATGGTTTCTTAGGCTTGAAGAAACTTGTCAGTTTGATGAGGTCCCACTTGTCTATCTTATCTTTTATGGCATGGGTACTTGGGGTTTTAATCAGGAATTGATTGCCAGTTCCAATTCCCATAAGGGTGTCGTCTGCATTTTCTAAGGTTCTTGTAGTTTGAGGTTCTACGTTCAGGTCTTCGATCCATTTAGAGTTGATTTTTGTGTATGGTGATAGGTAGGGGTCTTGTTTTAATCTTCTGCATGTGGTCAGCCAGTTTCTCTAGTACCATTTACTGAATAGGTTCTTCTTTCCTCAGTGGTTGTTGGTGGGAGCATTGTTGAAGATGAGCTGATTGGGAAGTTGATGTTTTGCTTCTAGGATCTCTATCTTGTTCCATTCCTTCTGGAATGTCTATCCCCTTCTATATGCCTGTTCTTGTACCAATACAAGGCTGTTTTGAGAAAAGAAAATCAAGGGTATCAAAATAGGAAAAGAGAAAGTTAATCTATCCCTCTTTGCTGATGATATTATCCTGTACATTGAAATTCCAAGAGAAGCTGTCAAAATCTCCTTGCACTGATAAAGGACTTTGGCAAAGTCTTAGTGTACAAAATAAACATGCAAAAGACAGTTGCATTCTTATACAACAAGATCAAACAGGCAGAGGACCAAATTCCATTCACAATAGCCACTGAAAAATGAAATATCTCTTCATCTTGCTGACCAGGGAGGTGAAAGAACTTTACAATGAAAACTACAAAACACTGCTCAAGGAAATCAAAGATGATGACACAAACAAATGGAAAATTGTTTCATGATCATGGATTGAAAGTATCTACATTGTTAAGATGCCCAGCCTACCAAAGGCAATCTACAAATTCAATGCAAAACCTATTAAAATACATCATCATTCTTCTCAGACCTGGAAGTGACAATACAGAAATTCATATGGAAACATAAAAGACCATGAATAGTCAAAACAAGCTTTAGCAAAAGAAACAAATCAGCAGGAATCACACTTCCAGACTTTAAGATTTACTTTAAAATATATTTCCTTAAAAAAAAATTATTATAAAGATGTGGGGTACATTTCAGGGTTAGGTGTATAAACATTGATCATGCAGGTACCCTTGCTGATGAGGTATGCCCCTCCCTCCCCTACCAGTTTCCCTCAGCTGCCAATCCCATCCCCTTTCCCCTGACAGTTTCCCACTACTGCCAATCACTTTCTTATAGCATTATAATTGCTCAGGGTCCGTTTATGAGTGAGAACATATGGAACTCTGTTCTTTGTTTCTGTGGTAAATCACTGAGTATGATTGACTCCAAATACATCAGAGTTGCTGCAAAGTCCATATATGTGTCCTTCTTTATGGCTGCATAATATTCCATTGTGTATATGTACCACATTTTTTTATCCAGTCCAGCTTCTATGGGCAACATGGTTGGTTCTATGTTTTTGCTCTTGTGAATAGAGCTGCAACAAACATATGTGTGCAGGTTAAAATATATTTTCAAAAGTATATGCTTTTTAGAGGAGCAAATTAATGCATTTTTCCAGCCATTTCTCCACATTTCATCTATCTATATCTATCTAATTTTGTTGATTTAAAAACAGTAAATGTAGGTTTATCATACAAGTACATATAATATAGTAGGGTAAAAATATTGAATAAAATACTCTGTGGTCTCACACCCTGGAAATATTCCATGATATGGTAATCTTATATGATACAGATGTGTATATATGTACACACAATAAATGATGCATTAAATTATATTTAATTTAAAATATTAATAGTATTATACATGTTCTTTAATTTTTTTGTTAAACATTTTATGCTTTTTAAAAAAGTCAGAGTATGTAGAGCATTCTCATCTTATTTAAAAATTATATTGTTTTGTATTGTGTGAATGAACCATACCCCATTTCCCTAATTTTCTGTTATTGTTCATTTAGATCATTTAGAAATTGCAATTTTTCTCTATTACAAACAATCTTGCAATCATTATTCTGGTGCCTATGTCTTTTCACTGATTAAGATTTCAAAGAAGGAACATTAAGTATAATTGAGGAGTAGTTATTATTGATTGAAGCTTGTGCTATACAAGTAAATAATAGGCAATATATCAGGTGATGGTAAAAACAGGGTAATATACATTATTCTATCTTTAGACTTGTTCTTATACTGATGATATCATAAAAGAATAGTCTAGTTAGAAAACTAAGAAGTATCTCTGTGTTCATCAGTTAAGAGAACAATGGTAATGACAATCATTACCATTGTAATGGTAACTTTTACTGAAAGCTTATTATATGACTGAGTAAAACCACCTTACGTGGTTTCTATAAAAACTCTATTATGTAATGATATTATTATACTCATTTTGCAAATGATGAAATTAAGATGAATTAACCCAGGTCACACAGTGAAATCCATTTTTCAAAGCAAGAATTCAGTTTTGTTACATATAATCTCATAAAACTATACCAAGTAAGTAGAAAGGGCATTGAATAGAAATGTCTGCTTCCCAGATCCTTGCAGACATTGTCCTCTGTTTACTGAAATGACTCTGGTCAGGATCATAATGAATAACATTGCATGAAATTAAAAAAAAAAAAAGTTCAGACTTTGGGTCAGGGCTATTCAGTCTATTCAGCAAACATCTAATTCAAGGTGTTACTTTGCTATTTAAACAAGCTTACATGTATTAAAATGCATTGTAACCTGGATGATGGGAAAGTGAGAAAATGACAAGAGATTATAATAATCATGTGTGTTAATTATTATGATTCCCATTTATCTCAATTAGAAATTACAAATGGCCAAGATGATAAAGACTTATTGCAGTTTCATTCAATCAATTAATACTATCAAAGCCTGTTTATCTTTGATAAAGTCTCTTACTCATATCTGAGTACATGAAGGCTGAAATAAAGGGAGGGAGGATAAAACCTAGGGGATCAATGAATCTTACTCAACCTTTCTTTAACTGTACATATACTATTAATATCTAATGATGGCTTTTTTTTACTAGATCTAATATATTATTTTAGTCATTTAGACTATTTTTCAGTAGATAAATAGTGACTGAAGTCATTTACTTTTAAAAAAGCAAGATGCATACATTATAAAATTCCACAATAACCACTTAGATAATCAAGTTAAAACATTTGATTCACTGCTGATCTCTTTCTCTCTAATTTCTCACAGTCAAGTTTGGTTGATGTTTAAGATTCCCTTAAATTTGTCCTTAGGAACACAGAGAAACTAGGTAATTTACTTTGACGTAGGAATGAGGCAATGGATGTAGTCTATTATTAAGGAACATGAGGTTTAAAGCTGATAGAAGAGAAATTTTAGGAGGATTAAGAGAAGAACTTGCCTGAGAAACTTCTCACGTCTCCCCTAGGGTCTTCGGGTGAGGAAAGAACAAAGAATCTAAAGGCATTCAGCATAGCCTTGTGTAAAGTTTATATGTTTTGAATTCTCAGTACTTGATATCAATTACTATTAACACTTATATGGAAAATCTGATTCAGGGACCCTTAGAAAAATTGATCCTAAAATATAAAGTTATTTCTCTCTCTCCACATATATCTATAAATGTATATCTCTATATTTTTCTATTTATCTATAATTTATGTAATTGTTTGCTGGTTTGCTCTTTTTATGCTGCTACTATCATAGTAAATATTTTGCTGCTTTGAGCTGCAATAATATTTTTGGAGCTGAGAAACAGGAGGCAACATCAAAAGACCTAATAAAAGCAAACTGAAAAGTCATCCTTATATTTGGCTTATTTCCCTAGTCTAAATACAGAAAACAAGTCCTTTAAAGGATGAGAAGCAAAAACATCACGAGAGGAAACTTTCCATGGACTCTTCCTATCAGCCACATTTTATCTGTTGGCTATTTATATTTCTACCCACTGTAGCATCAAGAAGCTACAACTTGGGAACATGAATCCTTTAACATGCATTTGTACTCACTCAAACTTGATTTTACACATGGAAATGCTAGCACATTATCAGGTAAGAGCAAATTAATACCTCTACCAAAGTAATAAAAAAAGCACCATCTAATAAATTATGAAATACATTCCCCATATTTTTAAAAATACAGTTTTGCCTATAAATCTCAGTTGTGTCTGGAAGACAACAGTGAGAATGACTTCTTGACTTTGAATTTTTCTCTTGTCAGAGATATGAACTTTTTCAACCTGTGTGGACCTTCTCTGAGTGCTGTGGCTAATCCTGCCATTTCCTTTTCTATGCCTGTTAAGTTCTCTGCAAGGAGCTTAGAAGCAAGTGTTTGTCAGGAGAGTATGCATAGGAGTGGTGGAAGAGAAAGACAAAGAGAAGGAAGAGCAAGGAAGGTGGTGGAGGAATAAAATCTATGCCTCAAATACTCTCAAAACTATGTTATCTGTATTAGTTTACGTATAATTTTTTTAAATTGAAAAATGGAACTGTTTCAAAGCTTTGCAGGAAAATGGAAGATACTTGGTTTTGTTTATTGTTTTTGGTTAATCTAAACTTTGCTGGAAGAAATTTTAAACATTTTACGAATACTGTTGATTATTAATTTATTTACCTTTGATTATTTAAAATATCTTATTTTAGAGGCACAAAAGTAATATTTAAATAGAGGGATTTTTCTGGTTGAGTCTACAGATTCTATCCTTTATGTTTTACTTCATCAGAAGTAAAATTATACTTTTAAAGGCATCCAGCACAAGCATTTGCTTACTCTTTTATTTCTTTCATTACCCAAGAAGGTTCCTTTTCGGTTCTCTTTTCTTCTCTTCCCAGTGCCTTTAGAAATTAACTGGAATTCTAGAAGGTGCACGTCCAAGGTTAGAAGATGCTTGGACAATCTTGCACCTACAGGTCTGGAGTACACCTGGCCGCCTGTCACATAATAATGCCCCATTCATCTATGAACTTAGGGGCTAACAAGACTAAAATAGTGTGGTACAGATATAGTACATTCTAATTCCATAAGAAAAGGAATATGATGTATTATGAGGCAATAAAATGTGTACATGGGAATTTTTAGATTGTATCTCTTCACTACAGGATCCATTAGGTATCCGTTATAGCCCAAATAAGAATAGAACAGGTAGAATTTTAGGTCATTGCTGTCAGTTGTTCTGTATAGTAAAAATGACGGGTCTAGAGAAGAGAAACTGTTACCATCTCTGCTCATAGAAATTAATTGTAAACACACTTGTATTAGTGTTTCCTAAAAACAAGAAGCATCTCCAGTTTTGGTCATATAATTGAAAGAGCTAAAAGACAGAGAAAGAGAGAGAAATTAAGGAAGAGAATTAGCTCACAAAGAGATGACTAAGAAATATGGAAGAGTAGTTTCTGTTAATTGCTTAATTTTATATTAAGTAGAAATAAATGAATTTTACTGAAAAAAATTCTTTTTGATTCATGTCTACCTCTTACAGTTCTGAGAATATAGCATTCATTTTCTCAGGAAAAAAAACTGTATAGACAATTTGGAACCTTGCAAGGAGAAGAGTTCTCTAAAAATAGACATGTATGTATGTATCTATCTATCTATATGTGTATGTGTGTGTGTGTGTGTGTGTGTATGCCTTTAATAGAACTATGATCTTTATCTGAGAAGACCATCCTCACCATTTTAGGATGAAAATCTAAAGAAGAAAAAGGGATAATAAGAATAATCTCTGAGGAAGATTGACTGAATGCTTAGAATAACATTGGTGAAAATAGCTTATTGTTACATCCTCTTCTATCCATTTTTGTTATTTCTGCAAAATAACAAAAATATTATTTTCTGAAATGTGAACACCAAATTTTGAAAGTATAAAGAAAGGGAAGAAACTTTTTCATTTTCGAAAATTTTTCTTATACAAATATCTTTCAACATATCATGAAAAGATTTAAGCCTTTGCACATAAAGAAAAAGCAATTAAAAACAAACTTCTCCTTGATTGAAAACAAGACATAAACAAGTGCATTTTAATTTCTCCATGTGTAAGAAATACTTTTATTTCTAAATTGCTCAGTGGTATGCCCAAACGCCATTTGTGGATGAATATATACAATAGAAGCATCTAATAAACTCAAATAACCATCCATGATTTATTAGGAACAATTTCTTGCTTAGATGTACTTCCTATTGTTCCACTACTCATAACCCGATATTCGACTAATTATTTTTTCTAGTTTTCTATTTTTTTTTCTTTTAAAACATTTAATAGGTTATTTAGGGCAGTAGAACAACCATGCAACAGAACTGATCACAAACAATTATAACTCAAATACACTGCAGTGTATTTTTGAAATGTGATTGAAGAAAACGGAACGGACCTTTACAACATAAACAAAAGATAATACGTGAAATGGCTGGGAAAAGCAGAAGACTTTGAAAGTCTTGTCCAAAAGTGGACACTTACTCTATGTAAGTGACAAAGGAGGACTTAGCTTCTATTGACTGCTAAGACAGCCGGATGCCCAATATGTGGTTGAAGTCTCAAGATCCGGTAACTTGCCGGTGAAAAAGTCCAGAAACTCCCGGGAAGGCACCTTTACAATGTAGGGTTCGGTGGCTCAACCTGTAATCCCAGCACTTTGGGAGGCTGAGGCGAGTGGATTGCCTGAGCCCGCGGGTTCAAAATCCACCTGGGCAACTTGGAGTGATCTCGTCTTTAGTATAAACCAAAAAACTAGCCGGCTTGGTAGTGCACGCCTGTAGTTCCAGCTACTTGGAAGGCCGTGGCGGAAGGATTGCCTGAGCCCAGCAGGTTGAGGCCACTGCACTCCAATCTGGGCGACAGAGTGAGACTCCAACTCAAAAACAAAAAACAAAAAACATACAATGTAGGGGCAGCAGGCAAGGAGGTGAACGAAAAATGCCAGAGAAAAGGAAGGTCAGTGAGTATTTCCACTAAAATTAATGTAGAGACTACTCTAAATTACAACATTCCTTAAACACGTGGATTATTTTTATAAAAATGCAAATCTTGCATAATTGAGGCCCTTAAAAACACACACACTCTCTCTCTCTTCTCGCTCTCTCTCTCTCTCTCTCTCTCTCACACACACACACACACACACACACAGATACATCTCACTTGAAAAGATTTTGTTTTGAATTTCCTTTTCCTTATTGTATTAAGCTTTGATATTTTGCAGACAAGACAGGTGGTGTCACCAGGAAAATAATGGAAATATTCCAGTGGACCTGTGTTTCAGGGATAGATATTTGTGTCTAAGTTCTGTGGCATGACTGCACTATGAAAGGTCTATTATTTTTATAAAGTGTCAGATCAAACTTGTTTCTAAGGGTAGCTTCCTTGCATTGTACAATGGTATTTTAAAATTAAGTTTAAGGTGAATCAAAGACATCGCTGTGACCTCTAGGCAGATGTAGTTTGTAATAAGAGAGACTTTATGTATGAATTTTGGTGTATTTAAAACTCCTTATAATTTTAAATTTGTACTTTGTTTCTCAAAGATTAACAGATTTGGTGGTAAACAAAGGTGTCACAACTTAGGGGAGTATGCAGTACACACTTGCCAAAGGTAGATGTAGACAAGTTAATTCAGAGTTTAGCCACCTAGCATAACACATGCTATGATGACAGACATGCATTGATTTAATGACCACATCCTGATTGCTATCCATTTTCTCTAATCCTGTGATTAAGTCAGGGACCACAATCTAATGAGCATTGGTAGAAGTTTTCTTTGACTGATTATTTGAGCTTTTTCAACTTCATTAGGTTTTTCCTGCACTGATGCCACAAACATTGTGCAATTTGCTTGAGTAGAAACGTCTATTTATTACCGAGTATGTTAAAGACTATTATTAACATGAGCAGGAAACGGAAAAGTCCTCATTGTTTGACAGTGACTGAAGTATGTTTGAACCTAGTTGCCTTGGAAGAATGATAGATTTTCCCTTAGGAGAGAACTTCATTTTTATTTAGAAAACACCTTTTGGAGTATGAAAAGTTGTGCCTTAAAGTGTTGTGCAGAGAAAAAAAAAAAAAACAATTAACAAGAAAGAAAGAAATATCTTGTTCTGCAAAAGCAGAAAATAATTTGCAGGTTTTGGTTGGTTGCAGGAGTGATTGGAGGATTCAGGAACTAGAATGAGGATGAAAATCTAAAATAGTAATTTTCAACCTGACTGCACATTAGAATTAACAAGGGGAACTTAAAAATTATATGTTTACTTCTTGGTTCCACTTCCAAAAGATTCTCATTTATTTATTCTGAGTGGGGCCTTATGACAACATTTTATAAAGCAGTTTCAGTGATTCCAATTCTCAGTCAGGGAAGAGACTCACCAGAGAGAAAGTGACCATGTCCCAGAATAGGGCTTATGGAGGGAAGGTGGACTGTAAAAAATTCCCAAAAGTGGAAATGGGAGCTTGATAGCATTATCTTTAATTATTTACTGTTCTGTTAATTCTATCCTTCCTCTGTGCTAATGTCCTATCTTTGGTGAACTGTGTCACATGCAATGATCTTGTATTGATAGGGTTTTGGGAAATCGAAGTGAGGATCTAACCCTGGTTGTAAGTGGTGGCAAAAAAAGCAATAATTTCCAAGTTTGAAACAAGATTTCTTTTAGGAGGCTGAGGCTGATACCAGGAGTTTGAGACCAGCCTGAGCAACATATCAAAACCTTATCTCTTAACAACAACAAAAACAACAACAACAAAACCAACCAGACTTGATGGCACATGCCTGTAGTTTTAGTAGATTGGGAGGGAGAGGTGAGAGAATTGCTGGACACCAGCAGTTTGAGGTTACAGTGAGATATGATCATGCCACAGCATACCAGCCTGGGCAACAGAGTAAGACCATGTCTCAAAAAGGGCAGAGGTCAGCTATTAAAAACAAGAGCTAATCAGAGAAATACAAGGTGACTGATATGCCTCAACAACTTTACTGTAGTGGGTTCTGAGTTTCCCACTAAATGTGGGATGAGGTCTTGGTATTCATTATTTGAAAGTAATTACCTCAAGGTGCTAGAGAACTTTTTGGTAACATCAGAGTCATGGGTGTGTGCACTTCAAAATTTGTTAAGATGGCAGATCTCCTGTTAAGTATTCTCACTACGTGCACAAAACTCCTAAACAAAAACCAAGAAGCTCAAGGAAACTTTGAGGAGTGTTGAATGCGTCTGTTATCTTGATGGTGGTGATAATTCCGTGAAGCTTCCCTGAATCAGAGTCTCCTAAGATAGGATCTGGAGATAATTCTTTTTAATAAGATATTCCATTGATTCTTATATAAGGTACAGTTTTGAAATTATTTTTATCTCTTAGAAAAACAAATTAAAAATCAGTCCATGAATAACAAGATAGAAGGAGATAAGGAAACTGAGAAAGAGAGGGTAAGGAGGAGAACAGGAAAAAGCACAGTAAAAAATAATGAGAATAAGGGCCAGAGATATAAACTTTAGACAGAAGGAAATATTAAGCATGGCAGCAAGCAGCTGCCAACTGCGATTTGTACCAGTCTTGAAGAAAGGAACCAGGAGAACAATGTTTCTTAATCCACAGGGGCTGCAATTACTCTTGAATTCGTCATTTGTATACTAAAAGTAAATTAATTGTAATAAGACATTGTCACTGAATAAATGTCTCCTGCTTGGAAAATCAGTGCTTCCGTTTTGTCCCTCCCTTTATATTCCAGTAGGGGAGCTGAACATAACATGGGCAATGTTCTATTCTACCAACATCTTTTAATTATATCTCCTTCACACCCAACTCTCAAAGCTTTTAATGAAATAGTTCCTGAGGAGTGTGTGCCTTTAATAGGAACATATAACATAGAAAAGCAGAAATGTCTCAAATTCATATGACTCAAACACCGTCTTAATGTCACTGAACTTCCAGGGGTGACAGCAATAGTCCTCATTTGTACTGTTATTGAACACAATTTTGTTACAGTACAAAAATCCTGGAGAATAGTGAAAAATGTTTTATGGAAGGTATAAAATATATATAATAGTGCTCTCAAGTTAAATGTCAAAATTGAGAAAAAAATGTAAGCAAAGCTAAAATTACTTTTTATAAATATGACTAGGTAGCTCACATATAAGAAAAAAACATGGACCTAATTTTACTTTCAAATGTTCATTTCTGCTGTTGGAAGTTTTACTTTCTCTTGCATCAAAACTCTACTTTGAGGTTTAGAACTATCATTGGAAACAATTCTGTTTATTTTTTTGAAGAGCAAGACTTTCCATCCTCTGATTCTAATGACCTGTAGGATATTACAATAGTGTAGACTTTTCTCATCTATAAAATAGGCAAGTAATCATATCTACCACTAGACAATGAGTGAGTTAATACATATAAAACATTTGAAACGATATATCTGGTTCATTGTAAATACTCTACACATATTTCCTATGACTATTATAAAGAATAAGATTATCATAAAGCTTTTGAAGCTTCATAAATAATTTTCCCCTTCATATCTCTTCCTATAATTAACATTGATTGCCTTATAGCAACACATTTTGAGTGACACTGCATCCTACATAGTAGTAATTATACAGTTGTGTGACAGAAGTATTTCCATAGATCAATAGTCTCTTGTTTTTAATGCTCCCCATTTATTTATGCCAAAATATATCAAGTAGAAATTCTGTCATACCCTTCGGTATGAAAGAAGATTAAAGATAACAAGGGAAAGTAAAGTGAAGGAGAAAATGACTGGAGAAGAAGCCAAAGAAAGTGTTTCTTTACTGAGAAAATGGTTATCCTCTGCTGGGGCTGAGAAATCCTAGAGTCTCATCGAGAGAAAAGGAGGGCTTTCCATTCACATTAGCCAAATCAATCAAGCCAACAATACCAAGTGGATGATATTGCAATCAAACCACTTTTTTCACTCCGAGGTTGTAAAATTTTACTGGACTCTTCCTCCATCCTTCTTTACTGTTCTCTACAGACTCTCCCTAATGCCATCTTTGTTGACAAGTATGAACTTACTCTTCTAGAGTACCTACAGGCTTCTCTCTTCTTAAGCTGTTGGTATATAATATAAGGCTGAACCCCTTCCCCCAATTAATTGAACTTGTTCTTTCATGGCTCCAGAAGTTGAGAATACAATATATTTGTGTTTACCATGGCCAGAATATCCATGATTACCCAAATAGAGTTCAATGAACATCACGTTTCTGGATGACACCCAGTTATTTCCAAATAATGTGTTTAGCTTTTCTTTCAGTTTTATCTTTTTAAAAAGTTAATATCCTACTGTAATTGATATTGTATCTCCTTTTGGTGTGCTTTTCCTTTCCCATCTGACTTATAAAAATTATGTTGGTTTTTTTCTTTATCATTTTGAATGTCAGTTGTCGTCTCAAAAGAGCATCCTCATTACTTATTGGCATCAATTAGAAAAAATAAATTTAAGTAATACATATGCATTACAGAAGCAGAAATAGAGTAAAAGGGGGTAATACGCATTTTAAAGGAATGACTGCAACTGAACTGAAAGTTTGCTGCATTTTCTTGAAAAGAATGAGCTTTTTTCCCCCATTAAGATGATGATAATACTCAGCTATGACGTTTACTTCAACATTTGTATTTCTAAAGTCATTCTAATTATAAGACAGGAAAACTCCTTCCAGGTATTTTTGAAACAAATAAAATGAACAAATTTCTCCTGAAAGTATCTAATGAGAGAGGGCTGGATGCTATGTGGAGATGAATCAATCAAAGCACTGTCAATCTTTATTGCCAATTTATTGTCAGTCTTTATTAATGCCAGGGTCTATTTACAACATAGTAAGTGGGAGAAGCTTCTTAGTTCTCCATTTTGCCCACTGTGTTCTACCACCTGGCAATCAATAAATTCCGAATTTATGTTCTGGATCTATTTGCATATAATTTTCTTCCCATCTGTGTATTATTTAATACTTCCAACTAATTAGAATCCTTTCTTTTTTGAAGTCAATCAGGATTGACAGTTCTTCTCTTTTGTTAGTCAAAACAACAGGAAACTAATATAGGGTAGACCAAAAAAAATGACAATTTCCAGTGGAAATAATAATGAACCAAAAATCTGGAGCTAAAATTCAATTTTGACTATGCAAAAATGTACGTTTTATACACTGTCCAAACAGACTATTAAAAAGGAGATTATACAGATAATCACTTGATTTCCTGGTCTGCACACATTTAATCTTGATATTTAGGTTGTCTTTATTTGTGCCATTTCATAAACCCATGCTTTCTGATTATATATTTAATGTGGGTTTATGTACAAAACTGTTGAATCTCTTGTCTTGTATATTGCCTATGATTTGCTATATATGTAACCATATAATTAATGTTTTAAACCACTTTTTAATTTATTACTCATTCAAGCAACAAATATTTAAAGTCTAGGTGGTACATGTTCTTTAGATAGTGGGAAATTAGCTGATAAGAAAGATAAACTCTCTCCCCTAACCAATCTTATATTCTAGTTAGAAAGAGAGTCAACAAACTAGTGAACAAATAAATGATAGGTAAAAATGTTTATCTCACTTGGTCTCCTGTCTAGCTTCTCTTTTACCAGGTAGTAAGAACTACATGGTTTATTTTATATTTATATAAAATGTAATTTTATATTTAATATATTTTATATTTAAATTTTGTATCATCTAGTATTATGCAATATTTTATTATGTTAATTTAAAACCTTCAAGAGGAAGAATGATATAAAAATAGAAAAGGGTAGGAAATCAAAAGATCTGTATTTAACTCTCACTTTTTCAGCTCTTACTTGTGAGATCTCTTTGTTAAACTTCTGCTTTCTCATCTCAATATGACATTAACTAATATCTGATCTTTTTATGTTGTGTTTTCAGAAACTCATAAGATTCTGTATATGAATGTTGACATAAGTAATTACTATTGTCTGAATGTTTGTGCATCTTCAAACTTGATGCTCAATGTGAGGGTATTTGGAGGTAAGGCATCTGGAAGGTGATTAGACTCAAAGTTGAGTCCTCATGAATGGAACTAGTGGTGGACCCTGAACAATTATAATACTATAAGAAAGTGATTGGCAGTAGTGGGAAACTGTCAGGGGAGGGGATTGGGATTGGCAATTGAGGGAAACTGCCAGGAGAGGGAGGGGCATACCTCATCAACAAGGGTACCTGCATAATCAACGTTTGTATACCTAATCATGAAATGTACCCCACATCTTTATTAAAAAAATAAAATAAATAAAAAAAGAAAGTAACAAAACAAAACAAAAGAGACCCCTTTTAAAAGAGAAACCTTGCTCTTCTCACCAGGTGAAAACATAGCAAAAAGGCAGGGTGTATAGATCGGAAAGCAGGCCCTCACCAGGCACAAATCTGCCTGCATCTTGGTTTTTGAACTTTCCAGCCTCTAGAACTGTGAGAAATAAATGCCTATTGTTTATATGCTACCATGTTTCTGGCACAGACACACCAAGGCAGCAATCTATAAATATAAGACATTAGGAAATCATTGTTCAATTAAAAAAGTAAATTGAACTAGGTTCATTTCTTCCCTTAAAGGTATGAGAGATACTTTCTAGGATGTTTAAAAGCAGATATTTTTAAAATATATTTTGTTAAAGTTTCTCTAAATGTTTTTGAAATAGAATATTAAACTCTAGGATTAAAATAAAGCATAAAGATTATTCAGTCTATCATCTGACACTTAAAATCTTATACATAACTTCCACATAATATAAGCTAAAGCTTCAATACCTCCAGTGATGGGGAACTTAGAATCTACTGAAATAGTTTATTCTGATAGTTAAAAACTGTATTAAAAATATCTTTCTAATTTGGGGTTGGAATCTTTCCTGGTAGCTTCTAACTAAAAAGAAAATCGATATGTATGTCCAGGTTGTTCTTTATACAAAGGCACTGTTTAACAGGGCATTGTTTTTATTGTAATCATCATAAATTTGTAATGTTTATTGTGATTTTTTTTCTGGACAATGGAAGTAAGATAAATTAAGAAAGAAATGCCTTTAGTAACTTTTTTTTTGCAAAGGTATAATTTGATATAATAGCACTCCTGCTTTATCATTTACAATCAGCTAGATAAAACCACATTCCCCTTCCTATTGTGACTTTTCAGATATTGTACTCTGATTAGTATAGTTCCAAGAGTCTGTAGAATCTCCCTTTGAGAGGGACTCAGGTTTTTCTATCTCTAAATCATAAATTTCCCACATTATTCAAAATAAAAACAAATGTAACAGTTGTTACAAGTATCTAATTCCTTATACAACATTCAATACAACAGTTTTTTCCCTCAATCTTCATTATTGGCATGGTAACATACCATTGGCATTTTAACATACCACAGTATTTGGAATAATTGGTGTCAATAAGCATATTAAAATGTAACAATTTCTTATGAAATATCTGATATTACCCAATAAACACATAAAGGCACTTCTTTTAATGTCCCTATGTCATTCACTACAATTTCATAGGAGCTTCTATTCTCTGTTAAGAAATTCCAAATCCTGCCTACTGAAAGATTTTTATCCAGTGTGTACATATCAGCAGCATTTGACATAACTTTGCTCTATCATATCATATCTTGAGAAAACTATTGTCTATTAAAATGCAACCTTTCTATACATTTGGTTTTAACTAGATGGTGAGTGTAGCAGAATAATTGAATTTTATCTAAGACTTAAAGCATAAAGGGAAGGAGTAGAGAGTCACAATAACTACAAGGTATATTTGATTGCTCTCTTACCATCTATCTTTAACCAAACTTGCTACAATTCTTACATTTCCTATCCAGTAATTGCTGAATTTTTTTCAAGACAGGATTGACTTCTTATAAAACCCTATATGTGTTTGTTAAATAAGGAAATAAGGAAAAGTAATGCAGTTTCACTGCAAATCCTAAAGCTTCACTTTCACAATCGAATCACCTTCCAGAGGCCTCACCTCCAAATATCTTCAGGATGAGGATTAGGTCTGCAAATACATAAACACTCAGACCATAGAAATTCATATACAAGGTCTTATTGGTTTCTGAAAACAATGAAATAAAGAGCAGATATTAGTTCATTTCATATTGAGATGAAAAAGTAGAGGTTTAACAGAGTTCCCACATGTAAAAGCTGAAGAAGTGAGAGTTAAACTCAAATCATTTGATTTCTTACCATTTCTCTTTTCACAGCATTTTAAAATTTCAAAACATATGAATTAAATTTGCCTATTTGTTAACTATTTGCCGTGCTAATTTCCTAGGGCCAATCACAAATCATACTTGTTTGGGCCCATTTAAGAGCCATATTTGGACACATTAACCTTTTTAAAAATGGATTTCATTAATTTACTCAACAATTACTAAGAGTCTATTCTTCTTAGGCAGTATTGGTTTCTACACTTGAAAACATCTAGAGGCCAGGAGCGGTGACTCATGCCTATAATTCTAGCACCTTGGGAGGCCTAGGTGAGAGAATTGCCTTAGGCCATAAGTTCAACACAAGCCTGGGCAACTGGGTAAGACCTCTTCTCTATAATAAATCAAAAAATTAGCTGGACATATGGCGCATGCCTGTAGTTCCATTCCAGTTACTTGGAAGGCTGAGGCAGAAGGATCACCTGAACCCAGTAGGTCAAGGCTGTAGTGGCCATGAGCATGCCACCTGCACTCCAGCCTGGGCGACAGAGTGAGACTCCAACTAAAAAAAATAAAAGGAAACAGGTAGATAATAAAGTAGAAAAAGAAAATACCAGATAATTAAAGTAACAGGAAAAATGGTGAAATGTAGCAATGATGAAAGTGACAGTGCTTCACTAGATGGGTGGTCAGAAAAGGTCTTTCCAAAGAATGGCATTTCATTCCATTTTTCCTATTGCTTTAATTATCTGATATTTTATTTTTCTACTTTATTATCTACCTGTTTCCTTTTATTTTTTTTAGTTGGAGTCTCACTCTGTCGCCCAGGCTGGAGTGCAGGTGGCATGCTCATGGCCACTACAGCCTTGACCTACTGGGTTCAGGTGATCCTTCTGCCTCAGCCTTCCAAGTACCTGGAAAACTTAAAGACTTGGATCAAAGTATTGTGGGATAGTGAGCTGAGAGTAGTGTGTATCTGTCAGGGCCTTCTATGCGGAGGTGGGGAAACTAATTTTTTTTCTCTTTTAATTTCTATTTTGAAATTGTGGGGTACAATTCAGGGTTAGGTATACCAATGTTCATTGTGCAGGTACCTTTATTGATGAGGTTTGCCACCCTTCCCCAGGCGTGATATGAAGTCACTGAAAAATTTTAAGGAAAAAAATTACATAATCTATTTTAATTTCACAAATATCATTCAAGTCACAATGTGTGATTTTAGACTACAGATAAGAGCAAAAGTCAATTAGATTATGGTAGCAGGGTGATGGTGCTGGGCTATCAATGATAAAGGAGTGAGTGTGGAAGTAAGGAGATCAGTTAAGAGGAGATTATGGGTGTCTGGAGTAAACTAGCAGTGGTCAAGATAGCATTGGGCAAGATTGGGATATGTTTTAGGAGAGTCAGCATGGAGGAGGTGTGATGAGATGAGAGAAGGAGTAGAATTTTTTAAGGGTAAATTCTTTAATTTTGACGTGGGCAAGTAGGTTAGTACTTGGCTTGGACAAATAGTGCATTTGATGGGGATGAAAACGATTGGAAAAGGTGTACATTTTAGCATGTTAGGTTGAAGTTGTCTCTAAGTAATGCAAGTAAAAATGTTCAGTTGATAGTTTGCTACAAAAAAAAGATAGAGTTGAGAGATAGTAAGTAAGACTAGAGGCATAGTTTTGAGAATCACCTAATGGATGGTATTAAATGCCAAGGAAATGATCAAAGAATCATATTTTAATTTTAATGTATCTTTTGCATTCTATATTTTGCTTTGTGGTTCTTAGTTTATTCACTTTTTAAACTCTCCTAATTGCTGTCATTTTGGAAAGGTGAGTCTTGACTTTTTTTGTTTTGAATTTTTGTTATTTGCAACCAAGACACATATATTATAAAATACATGTTTTTATTTAAGTCAAAGTGTACATAAAATGAAAAGTAAGCCCTTCTCCGTACCCTGTTATCTAGTCATGCTCTTTCTCCCAGGAAAGGCAATAAGGTCACTGGGTTATTTTATTTTATTTTTTTTGAGTTGAAGTCTCATACTGTCACCCAGACTGGAGTGCAGTGGCCGCTCCCGGCCACCGCAGCCTTGGTCAGCTGGGCTCCGGCGATCCTTCTGCCTCAGCCTTCCAAGTAGCTGGAATTACAGGCATGCGCTACCACGCCCGACTGATTTTTTATTTTATTGTAGAGATGAGGTCTCACTGCCCAGGCGGTTCTCGAACCCGCAGGCTCATGCAATCCACTCACCTCAGCCTCCCAAAGGCGTGGGATTACAGGCTGAGCCACCGAACCCAGCTGGTTATTTTTATACAATGGAAGTGTATCACATTTTTTTTTTCTATTCCTTGTTTAGTTCACAGAAAAACAGATTAGGAACTTTTTGCATAATGTTCATTTTGTGGCATGCCATAATTTATTTAATAGTCTATTGAAGGACATTTGGGTTATTTGTATTCTTTTGTTATTCTCTCTCATTTCTTACATTATCCATTTTTTGATTCTTTATTCTCACTTTATTCTTAGCTACAACTCCATTTGTTTTCCATTTTATAGCAAATTTCTGAGAAGTATTGATCATGATTACTACATTTCTTCTTTCCTTTTCTCTCTGTTTTGCTGCATCCGATGTGTTTTTGTTCATTTCTGTAATAATTTTATTATTGCCTTTAACCTTTCCCTGGTCTCTGTCCCCCCAGTTGCCTTTTGCTTGCTGTGTTCTTGTTGCATTACATAAACTTTGTATATATCTTTATGCACATTCTTCATGTGTGAATAGAGGCCATCCTTTTCTGGTCTCCTCTTTATACATGTAATGGAGAGACAGTCAATAACTTCTAATAGAAAATGTTTTCGCAGAAAATTTTCCAAATAGTAGGCTTGGTCCCTTGCCCCAGTGGCACATGCTTCTTTGTCTTTCCTCCAGATGGAGCACCTATTGTAGATTCCAACTCAATAAAAATATGTGCTGTTTTTGTATCTCATCTGGATTCTCAGGGTAACTTAGTGTTTATGTCTGGTCAGCTAAATTTTGTTGGCAAATAGAAGGGGATTTCTGTCTTTCTGCTCTATCCTGTCTTATTTACAAATTACTTCTCATATTAGAAATTATGGTTGGGGACATAAATGAGACATACTTGGCATCACTTTTTTTCTCACCTACTCCCCTGACTCTCTAAGGTATGGAACCATATTTCCAAGTCACATTTTTCCTGACAAACCTTCATCATCTCAAGAAATCATCTCAAGAAATAACTCACTGGGTGGTTCCTCAGAATGTTTCTATTAATTTCAGAGAAATAAGCACCCTGATTCAGATCTGGATACATGTTATAGAATTTTGGTGACCTTCTTGAATTTAGATGAATGTTGGCAGATAAGATCCTTACCTCAGTTCTTTCCTACATTGTTTATTAAAGAGATTTAGAAATTATTTTGAGTTAATATTGATTTTTTTCATGAAAGAGAGAAAATCTTATTTTTTCTTCAGATGGTCTTTAGTTTTCTGTAATCCAGTAATATTTAAGTAAACCAATTCTTTGTCAGTAAGTGAATTCATTTTCTACCAAGCAGAGAAAACTAATTTTTCCTGATCTCCTACTTATATATGTATCCACATCTGCCTCTTTTCCTAACGAATCTGTGCTAACATTTTTCATGCATCACTTCACTTTATCATTGCCTCTTGTAGAACAGGATTATTATTAAATAGGAGAGAATAACAAGAGATGAGAATTACAACAGATGAGGAAACTGAAGCTCAAATAAACTATTCAGAAGTTATACAGTTAGCGATGGAGCAATAAATGGAGCCCTGATTAGACTCCACATTTGGCATTTATTAGTTAATTGGGCAAAATACTTCACTTCTCAAGCTACTTATAAATTTTCATTGTAATGAGAAACTTAAAAAAATATAAGACTGATATAAGAATTAAGTTGTATAAAGTGTGGGAAATTGTGCACAAAATGGGTTTTCTATCAGTTTCTATTTTTTTCTATATACTCATAGTACATCTTTTGCCATACAAACCAGTAGTTACTTGTTTGTTTTTCCTACTTAACATTCAATAAGCTGATATAATATTTGAGATTTTACTATCTTCAAATAGCACAACAGGGAATCCGAAAGGCCTGGGAAAACATGATACAAGAAACATTTTACTCTATAAGGTGCATCCCAAACACTATGCAGTGTGGAAAAAGATTCTGAAAACCTTTTGAAAAACTGGCAACAATGAGAGACCTTCATAGTACACATTAAAATACTAATACATTTTATATGTATATATATTGACACAACCAATAATTAAACTGAATAGTTCAATAAGAGATTTCTGAAAGCGGAAGAGAATATGAAGACAGTGTCTGAAGTATTTTTCCTAGAAAAATGTACAATTTACTTAAAGCCTTTCTGAGAACACTTATCAAGGAAAGCTATTTCATTGCTTGAAGGATTTGTTATGAGCCTAGTCAAGGAGAAATAAAAGGAAGTGTTAATACATATGAGCTTGAAAGAAAATCTGGGTGATAAAGAACATTTCAATTGTTAATTTAAGTTAAAACTATGTCATATCCATAACCCTAGCACAATGAAAATACATAATTTCTCAGTAGCCAAGAGTTCTGCAATTTTTTGTTTTTGCATTTATGGGTATCTCCATTCCGACATGTACAGGGCACAAAGTCACAACGTTTTGCAAATGTCTCAGTTCTCTCAGCATAAATCCACATGGACATAGAAGAAGAGGCACTCATGCGATCATTCAGGAAGCTCATGCCACTTCTGTTCTTCAAGTCCCGATCTACAGCATAGCAGAAGAAAGATGTATTACATGCAATGAAAATTAGCACACTAAAGATATTCTTCATTAAGCAAGAAATGCATTTCAATAGCTCAGTGACTCATGTTAAGCATCCCCTAATATCATGACTATATCTCTTGCTGCATCCTCCATCCATTGGTCCCATGACAGTTGCTGCTGGACTCTCTCTTGCATGTGTCTACAGCTCCTATCAAGTCTGATGCAGGACTGGTATGCTCAGCTATGTTGGCTTCTGCCAATGCATCTGCTTAGCATCCGTTCTAGTGTTTCTTCCTAACAAACCTGATTATTCTCTCAGCCATCCTGGAACTTCCTCTGACTACCCTATACCTTAACAAGAAAAGGTATAATATCTCTTCTGCATTCTGGTCAGGAATGACATTTAGAGTTACTGAGGAGACCCATGGGCTTGAAACTCCGACACTTACCTTTGAGTCCTTGCTTTGCTTCTTGTTATAAGGCCTTGGACAAAGCTGTGTTTCTGAACCTGTGTCCTCTTCTGTGAAAAATTAATGATTATGCTTATCCCTTCGAATGCTTATGAGGGCTAACTAAAATAATGCCTATGAAAACATTGTGCATACTATGTGTTATGATATATGTCAGTTTTCAGGGTTATCATCAGTACTGTTCTTCCAGAAGCCCAAGTCAGCAGATTCCACCCAATCATTGAGAATCTCATTCAGAATTTACTCCTTCTATTTACAAGTCATCCGCCTCTATACACATTAGATTTACTTTCCCAAATTGATTACTTAATAGAAGTAATTGGGACAAACAACATAAATGGATGACTCCAATATCTGAGGAAACAATACTTCTGGGAAATGTCCTGTACTTGACAACTTATGGGCACACATGCTCTCATTCCTTCATGCTACTAAGACATGTACTACAAATCCCTGTGATCAATCTTTAATAAACGACACTTTAATTTATTAACAGCTTATATCCTATTAGTTTCCTCAGCTGAGACCTGGTGTGTGACATTATTTATCTCAGTATTCATAGTTCTTCTTAAAGAATGACTTGCAGCTTTGTATAAATTAATTAGCTTCATTTTATGCACACATTTTATTTTTAGTAAGTAATAAAAATGAAGGTAATAGGAAACAGAGCCTTCAAATCAATCCTTTTTTTTTCTGAGCTGGAGTCTCACTCCATTGCCCAGGCTAGAGTGCGGTGGCATGCTCACAGCCACCCCAGCGTTGACCTGCTGAGCTTCAGTGATCCTTCTGCTTGAGCCTTCCAAGTAGCCAGAACTACAGGCATACGCTATCATGCCTGGCTAATTTTTGGATTTATTAAGGAGACGAGGTCTCGCCAAGTTGCCAGGCTGGTCTTGAACCTGCGGGTTCAGGCAATCCACTCGCCTCGGCCTCCCAAAGTGCTGGAATTACAGGCTGAGCCACCGAGCCCAGCCCAAATCAATCCATTTTTAAGACATCTGAGAAAACAGATCTCAGAACACATTTCACTTATTTCACTTAAATTCAGTTCTGCTTACCAAATGTGAAAATATATTGCTCTGTGGTCAGTCATTTGAGTTCTATGGTTTAGTTTTATTTTGCTAAATAAAGCAAGTAGAGGACAAGAGACATTTTATGGATAAAAATAGCTGCACTACAATGTTAGAGCAAATGTTCTTTTAGTCATGGCGACCGGAATCCCCCAAACTGCAGTACTATTCAGATACAACTTATCAAATAAATTCAGCAATTTTTTTTTTTTTTTGAGTTGGAGTCTCACTCTGCTGCCCAGACTGGAGTGCAGTGGCCACTCCCGGCCACCGCAGCCTTGACCTGCTGGGCTCCGGTGATCCTTCTGCCTCAGCCTTCCAGTAGCCGGAACTACAGGCACGCACTACCACGTCCGGCTAATTTTTTGATTTATTGTAGAGATGAGGTCTCACCAAGTTGCCCAGGTGGGTCTCGAACCCATGGGCTCAGGCAATCCACTCACCTCAGCCTCCCAAGGCGCCAGATTACAGGCTGAGCCACCAAGCCCAGCTAAAATCAGTGTTTTTAAGAAAACGAATTCTGACTGTTCTTAAACATCCCTAGTTAGTGTTTTTCTTTCTAAAGTGGTCTATTATTATTATTATTATTATTTTGTAAAAAATACATCTGCAAATGATTTTGTAGCAGTCCCTATTGGTATTTGATAGGTATATTTTATAACTTTTCTTTTTATAATTTTTCTACTAAAAAATTAAGTACAACTATCTAATTTAGCATATACATCTGCTGTTTTTCTATTTTAGAATCCCTAATTCACATACAAACACTTTTGCTTATTCTTAAAGCCTATGCTAACACAGGAGGGGTTTCTAGAGAAGAGGTTTTGACCCTAAGTGTGGAAATGTGGAAACAGATAAAATTTGGGTTAAATTCCAGCTCCATTTCTGGCTAGCTGGATAATCCTAGGCAGGTCAACAAAATTGTCTGAATCTCTTAATCTTACCTATGAAGTTGTGACGTTTTTACACCTACACAGCAGAGTAATTGTAGGAATCAACATGAGATAATTCTCCCAAAGCCCTTAAGTTGGCTCAGGTTCTGAGTGACTGCTTAACAAATGGTGGTGTAGGGATTGGCAGGAGTGGGATACTGCTGGGGGTGGGTGGGAGGGTAGATACATCAATAAGGGTACCTGATCTCAAACCAGGGAAAGTGGGGACCAAAGGGAGATCCATCTTTACCTTTACACAGCCACTTGTATACCTTATCCTGAATTGTACTTCACATCTTTAAAAAAAGAAAAAGAAAAAAAAGTTTAGTATTCCTAACATTTGCAGTGAAGATGTCTGGGGTTTTTGGTGGGAATTATTTAACTGGCAGTCAGAGAAGTCTTTATGAAGAAGATGAGGCTTCTATGAGGCTAAAAATGAGGTGAGTCTAGCCAAATAAAGGGAGGGGAGTGAATATGTCAATCACCTTTGAAGGTGTGATGAATTTAATTTGTTGGCCTAATACAGTAAAGAGGATATTTAAAATATTTTAAAAATATGTGTATATTTTAAGTAGTAGTATCAACACACACACCATGCATCTGTTGCTCATGCAAACAGCTTATAAAAAAATAAAATGTTATCAATGACATTTAAACTGCAATTTTCTTCCCCTTCCTTCCCTCTCCCTCAGGACAGATTTTGTGTTATTGGCTCATTGTTTTTCTTTAGAGTTCTACCAAATGCATGTATTTTCTAAAATATTGTTATTTAGCAGTATACCATTTAAATGTGATATGTATAGAATCACATTGTATTGATACGTCTGTGAGTTGCTGTCTTGCACGACGTCTAACTTATAAGATTCATCTGTGCTGACCAAGAAAGACATAGTTCATTCGATTTTGTTTCTATATATATATAGTCTATGCATCAATATGTCCTAACATTTATATCTATTTTTCCATTAATGGGCCATTTTTTGCTACCATCAACAATGATGCCACATACATTTTGGGGGGACAAGTGTCTGCTGAAGGACATATGTGAGAGTTTCTCTGTTATAGACATTCAATTTTATAATTAAATTTTATGGTATTATTCAGCTTTTTGCTATCTTAGTTTTTTCAATATATATTTTTTCAAGAAATGTGTCATTTTCTTTTAGATTATTAATATATAGTCATAATCTTCTTCAATGTTTGTTATTGTTAATCTCTGTTACTTCCAAACACTTTTTTAGATACATAAAATTGTTAGCTCATTCATTTTTCAGTTTTATCTTTTCTAATGCAATCTATATTGTAATGTTCTAATTTTCCTTTGTACAGTTTTAGATGAATATAAGTTTTGAGATGCAATATTTTATTGTTATTTAGTTATAAGTTATTTTGTAATGTTTATTATAAATCCTTCAGCATCTCAGTTACTTGGAATGTTTTGGTAAAATTTCAGATGTATAGTTTTGTTTTTTACACTTTCATTATTGATATCTAAGCTAACTGCATTCTTAATAACATGTACCCCACATCTTTATAATAAAATAAAGTAAAAAAAGTCTCATATGATACTAATGTTTGAAAAAATGAAACATAAGAGCATGCTTACATGATACCAGTGTTTGTTGTATATGATCCAGAATGTGGCTACTATTTATTCACTATCCTGTTTAAAAAAACATATTTTTAAAACTTTTTGATATAAGATTTTACATGTATCTATTAGATTATATTTGCTAACTGTGTAGTTCAAATATTATATTTCTTCTGTTTTTCCATTTATTCTGTCTATAATTACTGAAATAAATGTAGTTAAATATCTTATAATGCTGGTGCATTTAAAAATTTTTAATTGCAATTTAATATTTGATTGCATCATATTTTAAAAATTATTTAAATTTTTTTTCATAAAACACATATTAGGAAGGAATTCAGTTTAATAGCCTTTTGTTTCATTGAAGAACATGATACATTCATTTTTTTAGAATAATGGTAATGAATTTTTTCTATTCTCTCATTTTTCTCTATTTTTCTTACTATTTGAATCTTTTTATTTTTTAATCAGTCTTCTTTTGATTGGCTATTCTTTTCTTTTTTTTTCCTTTTAGTTTATTTATTTATTTATTTTTATTATAAAGATGTGGGATACAATTCAGGTTTAGATATACAAACATTGAGTATGCAGGTACCCTTGTTGATGAGGTATGCCCCTCCCTCCTATAGCAGTTTCCCTCAACTGCCAATCCCATCCC
The DNA here is from genome assembly GCF_000164805.1 of Carlito syrichta. Lineage (NCBI taxonomy): Eukaryota > Metazoa > Chordata > Mammalia > Primates > Tarsiidae > Carlito > Carlito syrichta. The sequence goes on from NW_007258356.1 coordinate 782,428, forward strand.
TCCTCCCCTGACAGTTTTCCATTACTGCCAAATGCTTTCTTACAGTATTATAATTGTTCAGGGTCTGCTTATGAGTGAGAACATATGGTACTCTGTTCTTGGTTTCTGTGATAGATCACTGAGTATGATCGACTCCAAATCCATCAAAGTTGCTGTGAAGTCCATATATTTGTCCTTCTTTATGGCAGCATAATATTCCATTGTGTATATGTACCACATTTTCTTTATCCAGTTCATCTTCGATGGACAATATGGTTGGTACCATGTTTTTGATATTGTGAATAGAGCTACAACAAACATACTTAACTCCAATGCTTTTCTCTATTACTTTGAGAATATAACATTTTGTGTCAATTTTTCAGTGTTTATGCTGGAAATTTTACACACATGATTAATATCAAAAGTAGGAATTGTGTTCAACCAGAAATTTGATGGTTAAATTTATTTGCTGCCTAGCACTTATTTCATGTCTTTAGCATGACTCCAACATGTCATTTGTCTTTTTAAGTTTGTTGTTCTAGTCTTTTAACAAAGCAGAATTATTCTCTTTTCCATTGGTTTCAAATGTATGCAATCTAGCTTGTTTTGTAAGTTGGTCCTAAGCATGATCTCCTTGACTAAGGGTAAGATTGAAAACTCCATAAATTGATGCCCTCCCCCCAAAAAAAAACCTTAAATGAAGGCAGTATTGGACCTAGGGCAGAACAATAATGTGCTAGTATTAACACTATTTTTCCAAATTAGCTCTAATTTAGGTATGGTGGTTCACAGCTGTAATTCCAGAACTTTGGGAGGTGGAGGCAGAAGGATTGCCTGAGCCCGCAGGTTTAAGACCAACCTGGGCAACATGGCGAGAACTCATCTCTACAACATATAAAAAAAAATTAGCTGGGTATGGTGGCAAACGCCTATAGTTCTAGCTTCTTGGAAGTCTGAGGCAGAAGAGTTGCCTGAGTCTGCAGATAGAGGCTGTGTTGACCATGACTGTGCCACTGAACTCCAGCCTGGGCGACAGAGTGAGACTCTGACTCAAAAAGTAATAATAATAATAAATGTTCTCAAATATAAAACAAATAAAGTATAGCTGCTCTGTTTGAAGTAGTTCCTTTAGAGTTCTGGAGCTCCAGAGCAAATTATTTGACTAATTACCATGTATAGCTCTGACTATGGAAGTGCCTGTTTTAGCAAAAAATTGAGCATTCTGATTTTCTCCTGATTTACTTGCCACTTGGACTAATTTCTAAAATCGATTGCAAATTGAATGGAATGTTTTAGAATTTCAACTGGAAAGGCAATTGTTTACACCTTAGATTTTCTTTATAGAAAATTAAAATGTCATGTTTTTAATAAATAGAAATATCCTTGAAAAAATGCTGCATAAAGGAGAGAAAAACAGATGTAGTAGTAAGGCAAAGGTTGAAGGCTTAAAAGCAAAAAAAAAAAATATTAGGAGGAAAAAGGCCTGTAGTAATTGTCATAAAACTGTGAAACTAGACAGAAAATTTGATTGTCATTTATGACTAGTGGAGAAATGAATGATTTACTTCTTGTATAATTTTCTGAGATCAATTAGTAGGCTTCCAAACTCCTCAGTCTTACTGTGAGGCACATCTTACATAACTCTTCAGTCTTATTTCTTCAGCACAATTTGTTGCCCTAATAAAGTCAATCAATATTCTTGTAACTCGTCTTTGATCAGTTGACCTTGCACACTTAGGATCTCCTTTACTTTCTTCTTTCAAATTATTTTTACCTTATGAGCTTGTCCAAGTCTTAATCTCTCCATATTAGCCTCTCTTTACTTTGAATTCTTATACTATCTTGAGTTTGAATGACAAAATAGTATTTGATAGCAGACTATCTTCTAAAGATTGCTACTGTTTTATTCACCATCAATAGTGCTTTTAACAGAGATGGCAAATGCCAACATTTACCTTAATAGCTGTGGGGATATTTTCTGATAAACTTAGTTTCAGGTTACATATCTATCAAATGGGTATTTCAAAAATAGTCCTAGTTTTAAAAATCTCTTTTGAAACTAAGCGTCTCTTGTTTGTTAGTAAATTTCTTTTTTATTAAATCTCAAGTCTTTAGGATATGTTATTATATCTTATTTTAAAGATATCCTCCCATTTATAGAAAAAAGCAGAGTACATATTAAACATGAACTATAACTTGACTATAGCATTACATTGGTTAGGATAAAATAATTGAGTCTGTTTAATATATTTATTTCACATGAACACACACATATGACATTGGGAAATATAAAGACACTGAAATGTCAAAATTGTTTACAATTGCCTGTTAGATCACTGTATTCTTGCTTATAGATGTGACTAGTTGTGGGGATGAAACTCTTCCTGATGCTTAGAGCTGGGAAGTATATGTCAACTTACCACCTTTCATCAGAGTATGGGCTTCAGAATTCCATTTCTCTGATAGTCTCTCTTGGCCAGTTTGGTTTGCTATATCAAATACGTGGACAGGGTGACTTAAATAGTATTTATTCTCACAGTTCTGGAAGCCTGGAAGTCCAAGTACTAGTTGTTGGAAGATGTTATCTGATGAGGGCTTCTTAACTGGTTTGCAAACAGCTCTCTTCTGGTTGCATCTTCACATGGTAAAAAGTAGAGTTGATCTCTCATGTGTTTCTTCTCATGAGGGCATCAATCCCATTACATGAGGACTCCATCCTCATGACCCAATTACATTCCAAAAGCATTAACTCCTAATACCACCATATTGGGGGTTAGAATTTCAGCATATGAACTTTGAAGGGACATGACATTTAAACAATAACACTGAGGCATTAAAAATTTCATGTCAAATGCAGATGAGTGTGTTCTAAGTCTTGGCAATAAAAGTTTACTGCAGTTCCCACTAGCTAGCACCCATCTTTGCTGACACATTTGATATATAATATAGTGACTTCTGCATTAACTGTGTAACTTTGTACAAATTGTTTAATCTTTCTGTCTCTTTACTCATAGTGTTTTTATGTGAATAAGATAAGATAATATATGTCACTTTGCTCAGCACATGGCTGGGCACATACTAAGATCTCAACAAATTATGCAGATATAGCACATATTTTAGTTTTAATATACAGACAAATTTATAATATAATTTATCAATTTGAATATCTTAAAAAACATATTACTTAGCCACAAGTCATTTCAGAGCACATGAACAAATGACCAAAACCAATTTTTAAATATTCTAACATAGTTATGTTTATACTTTTATTAAAAGGTGCTGTTTAAGTTAGTGTTACAAGACCATGCTAATCCTGGGGCTTATAACCATTCAAGGCAGATGTGACACAAAATTATATGATATGATGTCTGGGGATCTGGGTGACCACCATTCCCAAGGCAGTTTCATGTAAATGTTTGGACCAGAATACTGCCTAGTACTGCTGTGAAGAAAATGTTAATTAGGGAATTCTGGACTGTGTAATGAGAATGAAGTGGTCTCATTTTACTGGAAAATGGAGCAGTCAGAGGCTTCCTATACTACTCTTTTACTTGGTCAAAATAAATTATTGTTGACACTATGCTCTAAAATAAAAAGAATTAAAAAAAGAAGAACGATGATTTGTGTGAAAAAGAAAAAGCATTAAATCTTTGCAAATCCCTTATGTGTTCTATAGTCACAGAAACAAATTTGATAAATGCCCACACAGAAATACAGAAAATTAGAATTCAAAGAGTAGCTCTATAATTTGGTATCGACTACATGTCCACATATAACATTAATTCTGAATAATATATTTTGAAAGTAATATAAGAATAACCACTTATTTTGAAGTAAATAATCACCTCTTGCCATGGGGCATGCTATTGATATTTAAACCTTTGTTTTTGAAAAAGCTAATGAGAAGAAACAGTTTCATGTAGTTTGGTGAAAGTGCTGACTCAGATTCTAAATTCTGGACCTAATCTTTGGACAATTGGGTAGGAATTAGGAAATAAAGGTCTGTGATGGTGAACAGAGCTCTCGCTAAGAGTTACAAGTGAAGGTTTCAAATAAGGAAGGTCATATTTGAGGTAAGGTGGTTTGGGTATAGAAAGGAAAATTTAAGCAGAACTGGAAAAGATTCAAGGGTCAGTGGCCACTTGGAAAGAGGGTCAGGGGATTGGGAGTGAATACAAAAATGAGAAACAAAATGGGAATTATATTCTTCTGCATGTCTCTTAACAATTAGACAATGACTATGTAGGAGAGATAGGTTTTGGTTTTTACCACCGATTTAGAAGGACTATCTTTTTATTCACTCTTTAGTATTGCTTGAAAAGGAAAAATCACATTTAAACCAAAAATAAAACCTACATCTCCCTTTTTTTATCTCCCCAAATTAATAAGCTTGTATTTTCTTTTTTATCATCCTCTATAGTTCTCAGTTTCCTAGTCACAATTCACATTTTCATACCGTTACATTCTAAGATTACTAGATGGATGGAATGAACTAAAGTGGAGTTTTGATCTTGCCCTCGGGGCTCTGAGGGTAATTTCATTTTGTCTTCTTTCATTGTTAAGAGTTCCTCAGCCCTGCTGCTTCAGTTCCAATTGTTTCTTCTCATATCCCTTAAGCCAAATTGCTGTCACTGTCTGAGATGCAAAAGAGTTATTCAGATGCTTATGAACATTTAAATATTACTTGTTCTTCTCACCAATTACAATGTTCATAATCCCATCTAAAAAGCAATTAAAATTTGTGTAAAGTCTGTGCTGCAATTTCAATAACTGTAATAGAAATGTTTTGTTTTCGATTTTGGTAACATTTTTGGATTTTGCTTTCAAGAATTTCCAGGAGTCATTGGTATAGGGCTTCATGTCTCTCTTAGTCCACATACCGGGTTGTCATTAGTTAAAAAGGGGTTATACAGATCAAGTATTTAGTGTGTGTGGCACTCCATGTCTCCAATTTTGGACTCTTTCACACCTTCCACTCCATGTTGCAGTATTATCAGACTAATTCAGACTTAGGGGTTTCTTTTTTTATTGTTCTTTATTTGAATTAATAAAGGTAGATTTGTTAAAGAGAAGATAACATTGTGAAGGGCACAATGGGCAGAACAGCAGCAAGAGTGTCTGCTGTCTGCTGCCGGGATTTCTTTAACCAGTTATCCGAACACTTTATTTCTCATCCATCCTTTTTTACAGGTAAATGCATTTTTTCAGCCATAATTTAAATGTGCTTGATTAGTGGTTTGCCATATCACATTTAAGCTCTATTTTGTCCAAACCATAATATCATCAGACATTGATAAAATCTTTAACTGTCAGTTGTCTTTTCTGATTTTTCCTGAAGATCACTTTATAACATAAAACATTATCCAAAAATTGACTGGAAAAGTTAAAGAAGTACACTATCCTTTGAGCTGGGCGTGGTGGCTCACGACAGTAATGTCAGCTCTTTTGGAGGCAGAGGAGAGAGGATTGCCTGAGTCCAGGGGTTCAAGATCAGTCTGGACAACATGGTGAGACCTCGTCTCTACAATAAATCAAAAAAATTAGATGGGTGAGGTGGATGCATGCCTGTGGTTCCAGCTATTTGGAAGGCTGAGGTGGAAGGAGTGCCTGAGCCCAGCAGGTCGAGGCTGTGGTGGCCGTGAGTGTGCCACTGCACTCCATCCAGCCTGAGTGACAGAGTGAGGCTCCAACTCAAAACAAAACAAAACATTAACTTTTAAGATTCCTGCTAACCACCCTCTCTCTTCCAGTTACTGTGAGTATCTGTGTTTTATATACGTCTTGGGTTGCTGTATTACATTGATAATGATCTAGCCTACGAAGGCCTTAGAGTTTTGAGCACATCAGGAAAGGAAGACTAATTTTAATATCAGTCATTCCTGGAAAATACGGAAATCAATGGAGAACTGTAAGCATGGAAACCTAAGACTTTGATGCAAAAGACTTGTGGATGGTAGAGGATAAATGGAGCCTTTATCTAGTGGAACTAGGGGTGTGGTAGGAAGAAGCCACGCAGTAAACAATAGACTGAAAATGAGTAGAATGCATAATTACAAGCATATGTTCCAGATTTAGGTTGCCCTTTCTGTGCCATTTTCTTTGGGTATCCTTTTGTTTTCAGTTCTATAAATGAGTCCTTTATTTAACACAATTGTTGAGCTTAAAGCATCATGTATGTCGAAGTTTAGGCTAATGTGTTTAAAAGAAAGAATAGACACTTACCAAAAGCAGACACACAAGTGGCCAACAAACATTAAGAAGAAATGTTCAACAACATTAATCATCAGAGAAATGTGAACTGAAAGCACAATGAGATGTCATCTTACACAAGTCAGAATAGCTATTATTAAAAAGTCAAAAAACCAGATGTTGCTGCTGCAGCTGCAAAAAAGGAAACATTCTTACACTATTGCCTGAATTGTAAACTAGTTAAACTCTTTTTTTTTTTGAATTAGAGTCTCACTCTGTCACCCAGACTGGAGTGCAGTGGCCGCTCCCGGCCACCGCAGGCTCAAACTGCTGGGCTCTGGCGATCCTTCCACCTCAGCCTTCCAAGTAGCTGGAATTACAGGCATGCGTTACCATGCCTAGCTGATTTTTGATTTATTGTAGAGATGAGGTCTCGCTGCCCAGGCGGGTCTCGAACCCGCGGGCTCAGGCAATCCACTCACCTCAGCCTCCCAAAGGCGCGGGATTACAGGCTGAGCCACCGAGCCTGGCTTAGTTAAACTCTTATGGAAATCAGTATGAAGATTTCTCAAAGAATTAAAAATTGGATTACCATTGGACCCAGTAATCCCCCTACTGACTACCCACGCAAAGGAAAATAAATCATTATATAAAAACGATACCTATTCTCACCACTACTGACAACAATGAAGTCATAGAACCTACCTAAATGCCCATCAAAAATTGACTAGATAAAGAAAAGATGGTAACTATTCACCATGGAATACTATGCAGTCATAAAAGAATAAAATCATATCCTTTGCAGCAACATGGGTGGAACTGGAGATCATCATCTCAAGTGAACTAACTCAGAAACAGGAAATCAAACACCACAGGTACTCACTTATATGTGATAGCAAAATAGTTACAAAGATGAAAATTATAGACACTGGAAACACTAAAAAAGAGGAGGAAGAAAGGGGGTGAGGTAGTGCTCAGAAGTTACCGATTGAGTACAATGTTCACTATTGGGGAATGGGCCACCTGAGGACCAATCCCCACCAGTACGCAATATGTTCCATGTAACAAACATGCACTTGTACCCTCTGCACCCCAAACAAACAAACAAATACATAAAAAAGAAATAATAAGAATTAGATGTCTATAAACCGAACCAGTGGGAATCAGTGATTTCTTCAGACAGAAATCCGTGTTTGTAATGTAGCCTCGTCCACATGGCAATTCTACTTTTTACTGGAAGTTCTGAGGCTCATTTTTTGCTATGAAAAGACATTTAATTTGTGGAAAGACAAAACACAATAATGGAAAAGAGGCCAGGTTAGGGAGAGTGAGATGCAGCAGAATGAAACAGAGCAACCACGTGAATTTCCAGCATTATCTTAGAGAGCCAAGTACTTATTACCTTCAATATGCACAAAGAAAACACTTTATAAATGTTTGTTTACTGCTTCTTAAAGAACTTAATTGTCCCTTCGGTGGGCCACTGTTCTTCTGTTTGTCTCACAGACCTCTTTTCACATAGAAACTTCCTCTGGATCCAGTTTCTCTAGGATGGAACAAGTCGACACTGGCAGTCAACTCTCTGGGACCAAAGGTTATATACTTAGTTTGTGGTTTTGTCTCCAAAGGCCAAGGCAGTTATAGATGGCTCTAAAAATCTAGTGGTGTTCAGCTCTTCTAGGAAATGACTTCCAATGAAGAATACTATCTTAAAGTTAAAAAACATACATAGAGTACTGTGCTTATAAAGATATTTAGATAAATCTTAAAACAGATCAATATACAAAATATCAAAACAAACATTCTTTTTGGTAAAACACACACACACACAGACACATTTTTACATCTTTCACTTAGTTACATCTCTTCTTGATAGCCCTAAAACAGCATTGATCAATTATTTTAATGTTGGATGAGGTATAAATGGTTTGTGATTTTGGCTTAATTTAAACTGATCTGAGAGTATACTCTCGAATGCTCTTAAGCCAGTATCTGGAATCATAGCATAGTGGTTAAAGTGCAGACTCTGATGTGAGTTCTTCCTCACTCTCCATTCCTCTGACTGATCACCGTTATCTTGGGCAAGATACTTAAATGTCTGTATTTTGCTTTCCGCACAAGGGTTAGAAAATGATGGGTACATGGTAAGTGTTCAGTAAATATTGGTTTATATCTTATAATAACATTTTAATTTCATGTAATTTTTCCTCACATATGATACTGTAACTTCATTGTGGCTATGTGATAAAAAAAACTACATGCATAAATAATTGTCAAATGAGGCAGTAAAACTATTTCTTAGCCATCTTTAACCTAAAGACACCAAATTAAATTTAAACTATCAGTGTGCTGTCATTACATGAGAAAGGGGTATTTAGAATATTTATTTTAACATAGGCTCGTGAACTATACAAAGTTAACTGTGGAGGTCCCTTGGACATCTGTTACGTGATATCAACTTTTGAAATAGTTGAAAGTAAGGTCCAGCAAGATGCCATCTATCCAGAAAAATATGCATTAACATGTAAAGTCCTTGAGGTAAGGGGTTTGTCTATTCTCAGTGTCCTACAACAATACCTATAAAATTCCTTGTTCATAATGCTACATAAATGATGTGTTGTATAAATAATAGGCAATATCATTGAGACTGTGTACTGAAAGGTCATTAGAGGTTTTAAACAGTAGCCAAAAATCAAAGCCTTATAGTCAGTGTCTCTGACTATTTTTGAAATCTGTTCTTAATCAACAAACTCTCAGTGTAGCACATTCCGGGTGCAAGGGCAGTGGGTACCCATTGCTTAGATAACTGTTCAGCAATGCTTTTTCTAAAAGACACTACTTACAAATTATATGACTATAAAGATCTTTTAGCAGTACCTAGAGTTTTTAGCAAGGTCATTAGGAAAGGCAAGAAAACACCCTTAAATTCGAAGAAAGAGAATAATAAAAAGACAATATGGATATTTGAGACAGAAAAATATGAATACCAAAATGGAGTAGAGGGGTGAAGGCTTTGAAGAAGAAGAATAAAGCAATCAAAATGGAGATGGGCATCATGGTAACAGGATTTTCTTGTTGCATGACTGACTTCCTTTAGCCTTTTCCCTCTTGATAACTGGCTGTCTGTTGTAGAAAAATAAAACTGCAAAAAATGAGAAAATTAAAATTTTCCCACTGTGCTCTTTTAGGCAAATAGAGCTAAGAACAGTCTGGGACAGCAAAAGGGCATTAATATTTGTCTTATGGATTTGTAAGTACTAATATTTTCTCAGCGTGTCATCTTTTATTTTCCATTTTTTTGTAAGTCAATACAGTCAACAGATTTACCCTAATAGAATAAAAGGAAAGGAACTGAAAACAAATTTTTCACAGATGACTCCAAAACCACATATAAAAATTATTTATGATTATGAATAATGAGAAGCACATGTAACGGTCCTATATTTTCTGTTTATAAAATAACACAATTTGAGGAAATAATATTTACTGTTTATGAGGGTTGGTGACAGAGAAGTATTTTTATATATGCTTTATGGATACAAAATGGTGCACCCTTTCTGGAAATCAATTTGGGAATGTGTATGGAAATCTATAAAATAACCCTTTCATATAAAAAAATTCACTTATGTTCATTCATATATAAGGAAAAATCAAGAATGATGCAAAAGTTTATTGCACAAAGATAACTGTGATAATGTCACATTGGCAAATGTTTTAATGTAGTTTATGAGGTAAAAATTAAATGTTATGTTTGTTTACTAATACTTATTGTTGCATTTTGTTCCAGGAAGCACTTTATGCAAATGAATAATTAACTTAAACATAACTTATACATATGGTAAATACGGTGTATCTTGAAATTATAGAAGAATTTATATGCACTTATTTTGGTAAATTCTCTTATTGTTAACTGTAAACAATGGGACTCACAGCTTATTGTATTATTAACTGCATAAAACAAATGTATAAAATAAAATAATAGAAGAGAAACAAGTTATGGAAAAGTAAAGACTTGCTGGTGGGTAAAGAGATTCATGGAGAGAACGCTCCAGAGAATAGTATCATAATATACAAAATGTACAGTTACAAAGATAGATAGACCATGATTTGGGCAGTAAAATCGAAGCAACTTTTAATGATTTGAGTTGTACAAAAATAACATGTAAAATTGTACAGTGATAAAATGGAATATAATTAGGAATCATAATAGAAACATACCTAGAAGTATTGGAAACAAACAATGCATTTGTAAATAATCTATGGACTAAAGAGAAAAATGTTTAAAAATAGAAAGTATTTAGGACTGAATAAAGAAACTCAAAAATGTTGATTTTTGGTATACAGGTAAAACAGCAGTAAAAGTAAAATTTATGGTACTTAATCCCTGTATTAAAAACCAGGAAATGTTTCAATTCCATCACCAGCTGACATACCTGAAGAAACTAGTTGAAGAAGCCAGATAAAATATAAAATAAACAGATAAAGAATATGATAAAGATATGAATGGAAATTAATGATCTATAAAATAGAATAAAAACCATACATAATACCAGCGAAGCAAAATAGTCTGTTTTTGGAGAAGATCAATGCAATTAATAAACCTCTAGTCAGACTAATCGGGAAGAAATAAAGAGAAAACTCGAGGTATTATTAAGATGGACAGTGACATAATTATATATTCTACAGATATCTAAAGAAATACCTAAATAAATGAAGAGATACAGCAAGTTCATGGGTCAGAAAATTAATTTTTTAAAGCTGCCAAGTCTTCCCAAATAAACTATAGATTTAATGAAATCCGAATCAAATCATAGCAAGACTGTTTGAATTAATATGCTGATTCCAAAATTGATACGGAAAAGCAAAAGATGTAGAATACAAAACAATTAGACAGAGAAAATTTGGAGGATTTACTCTACCTGATTTAAATTATTAGTAGAAAGCTAGATAGTAATCAAGACAGACGGTATCAAGATAGACAAATAAGTCAACTGAGATGAAGCAAGAATCCAGAATCATAAAATACAAATTGGTTTTTTCCTAAAGGTTCAAAGACAATTGGTGGAAAAATACAATCTGACTGGGAAAAAAGTGAATGCTTATATATATTTTGTGTTACATAAAAAACTAGCTAAAATATATCACAGCTCTACATTTAAAATAAAAATTATGACATATTGAAGAAAACACTGGAGAAAATATTCATGAACTTGGGTCAGGCAAAGATTTCTTCGACAGCGAAAGCATGATCCATTAGTGAAAAAATTGATAAATTAGACTTCACCAAAGCCAAGAACTTCTATTTTTCAAAAAATACTGTTAAAAGAATGGAAAGATAAGCCACATACCAGAAGAAAATATGTGTAAATTATATATCTTGATAAAGAATTTGTATAAAGATTATATATTTTAAAAATCTTAAAATATCAACACAAGAATGATCAATTCCATTTAAGAAATGCTGAAAAATTTGAACAGACATTTCACCAAAGTAGCTTCATGAATGGCATACAAGCCAATGAGAAGATACTCAACATCATTAGTCATTTGTAAAATGCAAACTAATACCACAATGTGATACCACTACCAAACAATGTGAATGTTTAAAGAAGACTAACCATATCAAACATTGCTGATGATGTGGAGCAACTGGAACTCTGTCTTATTTTTTTATGTGTATATGAAATAGTATAAGCACTTTGGTACAAATTTGACAGACTTTTTGCAAATAACATATCTTCATCTTATTTTACTATCATTTCACTACTTGTATTTAGTCAAGAGAAATTAATGTATATGTCCTTATAAAAACTAATTCTTAAATGCTTACTGCATCTTTTGTTGTAATAGACAAAGATTATAAACAACAAAAATGTTCATCAACAAATGAATGAATAGCAAACTGCGGAATACCCACACAAAAATATGAGATTGAGAAATATAAAGGAATAACCATTTGTATATTGAATCTCAGAATAATTGCACTGATCAAACAAAGTCAGGCAAAAGAGAATACATACTATATTATTTTGTTGGTGTAAAATTCTAGGAAATGCAAATTAATTTACACTCACTGAACACAGATTACTTGTTGCCTAGAGATGGAGGGTTCACAGAGAGAATAGATAGAGGGATTACAAATGGACACAAATAAACTATCTTGTGTGATGGAAATAGTCTTTACCTTGATTTTCTTGTTATGCTTTTATTGGTGCTAACGCATGCCAGTCTTATCAAATCAACACTTTAAATATGAGTAGTGTGTTGTAAATAAATTATACTTCAATAAATCTATTTTTTAAAGAAGTCATAATATTCTTGGAAAAGAACAGAGTGAGCTTGTTCTATTCAGACTGTTTTATAATGTTACTCTAAATAGTGTGATATTCCTGTAGAGATAGTCAAATAGAGCAGTGGAATAAAATAGAGATTCCAGAAAAAGACCTGAGCATATGTGGAGTCTTCATTTATAAAAAGAGTGCTACTCCAAAGCTGAGAAAAGAAAGTATTTTTCAATAAATCATTCTGGTACATTTTCTATCCATAGAGAAAAATAAAATTTGGCTCCTACCTCATGTAACACAAAAAAATTTATGTAAACAATAAATAAAAAATACAAAGCCAAAACAATAAAGAATCTAGCAGACAATACAGGATAATATTATCATGACTTAAGATAAGTAAAATGTCAAACAAAATAAAAATGCTAACCAATAAGTTAGGATGAATAAATTTGTCTATATTTAGATTGTTCATCAAAAGACCATCTTAAGAGAGTCTTGGTGAAGAATTTCAACTCATAAAACATTGATGTAGCTAAAAATATCTATGACCAACAGAACAGGACAGAGAATTCAGAAATAAAACCACAGACCTTCCATCAACTCATTTTCAGCAAAGCTGACCAAAACAGACACTGAGAAAGAAAATCACTTTTAGCAAATGGTGCTGGGAAACCTGGATAACCACATGCAGAAAAATAAAACTGAACCCCTATCTGTAACCATATAGAGAACTTAACTCAAAATGGATCAAGAACTTAAATGTGAAACCTCAAAAGCATAAGAATCTTAGAAGAAAACTTAAGGAATACCCTCCTGAACATTGAAGTAGGCAAGAAATTCATAGCCAAGTTTTCAAAAACAAATGCAACAAAATCTAAAATTGACAGATGGGACCTTATCAAACTAAAACGTGTTTGCACAGCAAAATAAACCATCAATAGTGTAAAGAGACAACCCACAGAATAGGGAAATAATATTTGCAAACTATGCATCTAACAAAGGCCTAACATCCAGAATCTCAAGGAAGTCAAATAAATTGACAGGGAAAAAACAAAGCAAAACAAAACAAAAACCAAAAACATGAAAAAGTAGGCAAAAGATATGAACAAACACTTCCCAAAGGAAGACATACAAATGGCCAACAAACATAAAAAAAATGCTCAAAAGCCGGGCTCGGTGGCTCAGCCTGTAATCCCGCACCTTTGGGAGGCTGAGGTGAGCGGATTGCCTGAACCCGTGGGTTCGAGACCCGCCTGGGCAGGCGAGAC